>NC_081379.1:0-300000 GCF_030684315.1 Stegostoma tigrinum | reverse complement strand
TTACAGTCTTCATTTATATTACCAGCTAGCTTACCCTCGTATTTAATCTTCTCCCTCCTTATTTCTTTTTTTGTTGCCCTCTGTTAGACTTTGTAAGATTCCCAGTCCTCTGGTTTCCCACTGCCTTTTGCTACATCATATGCTTCCTCTTTTGCTTTTATGCGATCCCTGGCTTCCTTAGTCAGCCATGGTTGCCTCATTCTCCCTGTACCATGCTTCTTTTCCCTAGGGATAAATTTTTGCTGCATCTCCTCAATTACTCCCAGAAACGCCTGCCATTGCAGTTCCAGTGTCTTTCCTGCTAGGCTCTTCTCCCAGTTAATTCTGCCTAGCTCCTCCCCCTTACCTCTGTAGTCACCTTTATTCAGCTGAAATACCATTAGCTCTGATTTTATCTTCTCGCTCTCAAACTGCAGCGTAAACACCATCATCTTATGGTCACCACCTCCTAAGGGTTCCTTTACCTTAAGCTCCCTAATTGTCCAGCAAACCACTTAGTACAAGGACAACAAGAGATGAGCAATAAATGCTGGCTTTGCCAGCAAATGCTCACACCTGAAGATCAAATATGATTTTCAAAAATGGAATCCACAAATGCGGATGAACTTCATATTTTGCCCTGAACTGGAAGACAGTGCTTGGTCTGGACTCTCAAGGCATAAAATCTCAGGGCACCAACTGCTACGCATTTAACATGTAAATATTCCAACCAGCTTTATAGTAAAAATCTCTAAATCAGAGTGGAGAGCACATGCATGGCCTGTGGCTGGCCCTCACAGACCAGAGTGTCTATGCTGGAGTGTTTTGCGACATGCTCAGCTTTCGCCCTTATGTTACTACCTGGAGTCTATTCCCTTTCCACCTGCTACCACTGATGTGAAGATAGCCATCACTCTTCCACTGAAGCCATTGGTCTAAAAACCGGTCAGAGATGTGACCACGCTAATAGATGGCCACACCAGCCACGGGTGAGAAACAACCTGTGTGCCAGCCTTCAGAAACACCTCTGGGTTAAAATTCAGCTCATGGTATCAAGTCCACTCATAAGGAGCACACACAGCGAATTACATTATTGTATCAGATCTTAGACAAAAAATGCATATTCCTGAACAGAAGATACAAAACCGCCTGGAGGAGTGACCAACACTGCTAAACTTGACAATAGTGAAGGCAAGTCCAAGGTTTGACACACCAGCCAAAAGTAGGGTTCTTCAGTTGGTTGCCACTATTTATTAGTAAACACAGAAACCTATGTTACAATGTCGCAACGCAATAAACATGTGGTTGAAAACTGGTGACATTTACTACAGGCGAGTAAGTTTTAATGACAAAAAGTTGCATGGGAAGATCTGGACTGAATTTAATCCTGCCTCTATTAAATTAATGTGGCTTCCATCAATGCCCCTCCCTATAATGAATCCAGCTATTATATATCAGTTCACAGATCTTTGTTAAACTTCGTAAAGTTGAAATGTATTAATCCAGTCAGGTTACTAAATGTTGGATTCCAGTACTTAGTCACCTCCTTTCTCAATTACATATAATTGTTTTGTTTTTTTTAAAATTAAGCACAGCAACTCTTTGATTGGACCCTCCCTTCCTCCTCCTCCAAGGGATCTTTTTGCTGATTCTACTTCAAGATTTCAGGGTTTTCTGGACTGCATTCATGGAGTTAACTTCAGCCTAACACAAGACATCGTTGACCTTTCTACAAATCTGCTCTGCCAATCTATCATGGCTGATATACTTTTCAACCTCATTCTCCCGCCTTCTTGTCAAAACCCTTGACCCCTTACTAATCAGAAGCCTATCTACCTCTGTCTTACATACACTCAATGACTTGGCCTCCCCCCTCTACGGCCTTCCATGCCAATGAGCTCTGGCTGAAGAAATTCCTCCTCATCTCAGTTCTAAAGAGTCGCCCTTTCACTCTGATACTATGCCCTTGAGTCTTAGTCTCTCCTACTAATGGACCATCTTCTCAAGTTCACTCTATCCTGGCGTCTCAGTATTCAATAAAGTTCAATGAGGTACCCCCCCGTCATCCTTATGAACTTTATCAAGTACAGGCCCAGAGACCTCAAACGGCCCTCATAAGACAAATCCTTTATCTCCAGGATTAATCTTGTAAACCTCCTTTGGACCTCCTCCAACATCAGCACATCATTCCTTATTTATGTGGCTCAAAACCGCTCTCAATAGTCCAAACATGGTCTGACCAGAGCCTTATACATTCTCAGCAATACATCCCTGTTCTGGAGCCCTAGCCCACTCAAAAATGAATGCTAACATTGCAAGTGCCTTTCTAACAGCCAACTGAACCTTCATGTTAACCTTAAGAGAATCCCGAACTAGGACTCCCAAATCCCTTTATGTTCCAAATTTCTGAAGCCTTTGCCCATTAGTCTACACCTCTATTCTTCCTATCACCTCACGCCTTCCCTCATTGTTTCTATCAGTCACTTCTTTGCCAATTCTCTAGCCTGTCCAAGTTTTCTGCAGTCACCCTACTTCCTCAACATTACCTATCCCTTCATCTATTTTAGTGTCATCTGCAAACTGAAACAATGCCCTCAATTCCTTCATCCAGATCATTAACATACAAACTGAATTGCTGTGGTCCCAACACTGACTACTGTGGAACTCCACTAGTCACTGGCTGCCATCCTGATAAAAACATTTTTATCGCATTCTTATTTAGCAGCCTCTTGTGCAGCTCTGTGTCAAAGGCCTTCTGGAAATCTAAATAGATCACATCAACTGGCTCTTCTCTGTCAAACTTGCTTGTTACCACCTCAAATAATTCTAAGATTTGTCAGGCATGACCTCCTTTTCACAAAGCCATGCTGACTCAGCCCTATTTTACCATGCACTTCCAAGTACTCCACAATCACATCCATAATTACAGACTTTCAAACATTACCAATGACTGAGGTCAGGCTAACTGGCCTATAAATTTTGTGTCTTTTGCCTCCCTTCTTTCTTAAACAGATGTGTTACATTAGTCATTTTTCAGTACTCTGGGACAATCCTGGACTCCACTGATTCCTGAAAAATAATCACCAATGCCTTGGACTATCTCCTTCAGAATGGAGTATAGTAATTTATCCACCTTCAGACCTTCCAGCTTCGCCAGCACATTCTCCTTGGTGCAGGCCACTGCACTTGCCACTGCGCCCCCGCCCCCGACTCACTTGAAGTTCTGGTATACTACTTATATATTCCACCATGAAGACTGATGAGAAGTACCTATGTAGTTCCTCCACTGTTTCTTTGTTTCTCATTGGGAAATGAGCTGGAGAAGTAGCAATGTCCACTTCTGCCTCTTTCTTATCATTTAGTCATCTAAAAAAACTCTTGCAATCTTCTTCATATTACTAGCCAGCTTACCCTCATCTTTCATCTTCTCCTATCTCATTGTTTTTTTCAGCGGTCCTCTGCTGGTTTTTAAAGGCCTCCCAATCCTCTGGCTTTCCACTCATCTTCACCATATTGTGTTCTTTGTCTTTTGCTTTTATTCTGGCCCTGACTTCCCCTATCAGCCATGGTTACCTCATCCTCTCTCCCCTTAGTACATTTTTGCTTCCTTGCAATGAATTTCTGCAGTTGCAGCCAAACTGCCCCCAGAAACTCCTGCCATTGCTGCTCCACCATCTTCCTTGCGAGGGTCCCCTTCCAAACAACTCTAGCCAGGTCTTCTTCTTGTCTTTATATTTACCTTCAATCAACTGTTTCGTGATTCAAGCTTGTCCCTTTCAAACTGCAGGGTGAATTCCATCATATTATGATCACTGGCCCTTTGGTCCTTCACCTTCAGCTCCCTAATCAGGTCTGCCTCATTGAACATCACCATAACCAGAATTCAAGTCAACACAGTGTAGAGCTGGAGAAACACTGCAATCCAGGCAGCATCAGAGTAGCAGGAAAGTTGACAATTCGGCTCAGGACCTTTCTTCAGAAAAGGGGAGGGGGAAAGATGCTCCATCTTGGACCATCCCCAAAACTACGCCCCCCCCACCTATGGCAATCTTCAATAAATTCTGCTGTTAACTCAGGACTCGGAAAACAGAAATTCATTTATTCCTGGTGTTGCTCATGGCATTCTGTGCTCTTCAGTTATCAGGGCTGACCCCCTAGCTTAAACATAATAACAGAGTAGGGGAATTCGCCAGGCCACTGTGGTTGAATATAATTCTACAACAGATTACCTACAGCACCTCATAAATGCCCAGTTTTAAGTTGCTAGCTCATTTGAAACCTATTCATTTAGCACAGTGATTGTGACCCAACATGCTGGACAATGACCGCAGAATGAGGATGGGGCTTTATCTCCACAAGGGGTGTGTAGGGAATTATTCCTACCACGACTGTCATGAATAGAAGTATAGAAAAATGCAATTATAGATTAAAATTGTAGCTATATCTTCTTTACCAAATCATTTCATGTGTAAGAATTTATTTTGCAGTTTCAATTGCTTCTCCTTTGCAAAATTTAATTAATTCCTAATTGTAATCAAAACAGAACTTCATAATATGCCTTAATGTCCTTCATCACTATAAAGGACATGAATAAATAAGTCCACTTTTTTCACTCCCATTCACATATTCTATTGGGAAATAAGAAAGAAAGTTTCCTCTGGTTGGGGAATCCAAAACAAGGGACATAATATTAAATTCAATACTGCTTTTTTGCAGGAAAAGTAGATGGCTGTACTCACACACAGGGGCTGGGAATCTGGAATTCTCTCCCTTAAATGGCTGTGAATGCTGGCGATCATTTTATCTTCAAGACTGAAATTAATGGATTTTGACAACACTTGTTAACTGGCTAATTTATAATCAGTATTTCTCCATTAGATTTTTTTTAAGAAAGGTGCCCACATCAAGGGATATGGATTAAGGTGAGTGACTATGCTCGAATACAGATCAGCCTGAATCTAATTGATGGCAAAGCAGGCTAAGGGGCCAAATGGCCTTTGAGGCCTGATTTGTACCATTTCCATGCATAGTTTGCCAAACACTTAAGTTTTTTTTTGTAAAAACATAGACAAAAGAACATTTACATTATCTGAGAGTCTCAATTGCTCTTGCATGATAGGCTAATATATATACACTTAGAGGGTTCACTAAATTGCATAAAAATTAATTTTCAGATAGCATTTTTAATTGAAAGGAGCTCTCAACAGATTTTGGAAGAGACCAAGTGTATTTTTCACTTTTATTTGGTACATAAAAAAACTGGAACATTTACAGCACTTGGCCCATAATCAGTTACAACCAGCACAATCCTAAAGTATTGCTGCTGCAGATCTCAAGATTCCCTCTCTAAACTGTGTAATACCAATCCTCCCAAAATTTGGCTACAGGATTTTGTGCAATAATCAAATAATACACATGAGATCTACTTTGCTTAAGGATTGCAAATATTAGATGTAGAACTTGTTTAACAAGACATTTTCTACAGAATGTTGTCAATAGATTTTATTTCAACCTGAACTTGTTTTCTGGCTCTTAGGAAATGCCAAAGCATAAAAATGGTAACTTCAAGGAATCTCAGGATTATCATGGTACAGAAGGTGACCATTTGGCCCATCATGTGTGCACTGGTTCTCTGAATGAACATCACGAAGTAGTAATATTATCTTACCCTTCCCCTGTTAGCCCTGCATAACATTTCTATTTAAACATCATCTAATTCCCCCTAGAACACATTCATCCCTTGACAAAAAAAATGTAGAATTTAACAAACTCACTCTCCATTAGAAATCCTAACATTTTTTGAAAGCTTGCATTGCTATAAGCCGAAACTTCATTATGCAATACCTTCAAACTCTCATCGTCAACATACCGAGCAGTTACTTGTTGATACACCAAGACACAAATCAAACCACAAAGTCAGCAATGTAGATAAAGATCTTTTCAAGCATTTAGACACATTTCCTTTGCAGTTTTGCAAAGCACAGATAAATAGATGAAGGAGAAACTCTGGCACTCAGGAAATATTCTACTCAGAATCATCAAGGAATGAATTTGAAAATACCTTTATTTGGGGTTGTACCAGATGAACACTAAAAAGATAAATCTGCTGTATGCATTGAAGGAGGTTTCTACCTTCACTCATATTCTCAATACTTGAGGTGTCCTAAGCAATCTTTGACAAGTAAGTTCTGATCAAAACATTAAATAATCAGAGTTTACACAACAGGAGAACCAGCAGGGTGGCATCTGTCACAGTACCAGATTTGGAAAATGCACTCCAGTCCTGGTTGACATGTTCCAAGGTCAACAGACATCAACATAGGGCAGGAAGTGTTCAGGCTGACAGTATACATATAGGGTGAAAAATAGAAAGACTTGGTAGGTAGGAGAGGAAACTGATACACAACAACAGAGAAGAAAACAAAAAAAGAATCAGAGAGCAAACTAGATGTATGCCTATTTAAGCAAAACATGAAAGGGAGTGAAATGGGTCACCAGACTTTCAGTAAAGGTGATGCAGACAAGACGCAGAGCGATGGAAGCACATCCTTACTGAACACATTGAAAAGAGCAAGCATTCGCCAAAACAAGGCAACAAAATGAATTTAGTAATGTTTCACTTCAGTACTACAAAACTGAACTGCATGAAAACCTATCCAGTATTTTCACTTCATTGTCACTAATTATATTGCACGGAATTTCAGAGAATTTGATTTTTTCAAAAGCTTGAAACTAGTGTGTTCACTTTGATACTTGACAGATTTGGAATAGTTAGTTTTGCTAAAAAAAACTGAGTATTTAATACTCAATTTTCTGCTGCTTCATTTTCCAAAATACCAGCTGACTGATCCCCACATCTGTTCCATCAGGTTTTAACGCCCTCAAATCAAATTTCAGTTCTTATCACAGGACCAAAGAATTCTACTCAAGGTCACAAATCACATCCTATGTGACTAAGATAACACCGTGTGGAGCTGGAGGGACACAGCAGGCCAGGTAGCATCAGAGGAGCAGGAAAGCTGACATTTCGGGTCAGGGTCCTTGATTTCTGAAGAAGGGTCCCAATCCGAAGCGTCAGCTTTCCTGCACCTCTGATGCTACCTGGCCTGCTATGTTCCTCCAACTCCACATGGTGTTATCTCTGACTACAGCATTGACAGTTCTTATTACCTCTATGTGACTAAGGTCATCTTTCGCTTCTAATCCTGTTTATAGCCCTTGTGATGCAGATCTAGTTGTCATTCATCTACATGAAAACTTGCCTTTAGATGATATCATTGAGGGACAACAGGAAGATGAGAAATAGGAGAGGGATAGGGATAGATCCTTGGAGAAATGCATGGGAGTAGGACAAATAGCCAGAGAATCACGTGTAATGGCTTCAATTAGATAGATAAGAATGGAACCAGATGAGAATAGTCCCACCTACCACGGGACACTGGACAGTTGCGGGGGGGGGGAAGCAATTGTATCAAACAAATTTCACACTTCTTTGCCTGTGTTAAATTATTAGAATTGTTATTTAACATCCAGTATTGCATGAGAAAAAAATTCTCCATTATTTTCGGATGAAAAACACCCATTTCTCTAGCGACCAGCTTCATCCTTCTCCCTAACATTAGTCAGAGACTAAGCCAATTTGCTTGCAGCCTTATCTTACATCTGATCCTAGGATGAGCTTCCAATCTGATTCATATGCCATCATTAAGTTTGGCCATTTTCACCATTGTATGTCTTTGCTCCATCTCAGCTCATCTACTATTATCCCTAGACTTGACTATTTTAATACAATTTTGGGCTGGTCTTTCATATTCTACCCTCTGTAAACTTTAGTTCTCCAAAATTACTTGCAGCAAGTCCAATTCAACCTGCTGACCCACAGTGGATCTTAGTCAAGAGTAATCTGGTTTTTGATATTTTCACATCCCTCCAAAGTCTTGCTGTTCTCTATCTCTGGTAGGACCTTCAGCCATGCACCCCTGGAATTACCCGAACTCCACTAAATGTGTCCTTTTACGCATTGCTATCTGGCCTAGCTTTTGATTGCCTGACTCAATATATCCTGCAGCTCAATATCAAGCTTTGGTTTGTAATGCTCCTGTGAAGTACAAATAAGTTTTTGTTGCTGTTGCATCAAACCTCTTTGATTTATTTATGTCTAAATACTGATATTTACTTCTGTCAATAGTTCCTGACCCCCACACTTATAGCAACTTCAGGTTCTACGGAATTACATGCAGCAAGTATACTGATAGGGAAATGATCTTAGTTCAACAATGATGTAGAGGTGTCAGTGTTGGACAGGGGTGGACAAGGTCAGAAGTTACATGACACCAGGTTATAGTCCTCCACCTGACGAAGGAGCGAGGCTTTGAAAGCTCGAGATTTCAAATAAACCTGATGTCATGTGACTTGTGACCCACATCAGCAAGATACTAATTTTAACTACAAACTTAACATTATTTTTCTGACAACACTGTTGTTTTACACAGGAAGTACAAATGAAATTCCACAACAGGAGTGAGAGAAGATCCTTAAATCAGAATGCAGTTTTCTCTGTATCAATAAGCCACTAGGCCACAGCAACATCATGCTTTCTCACTACCCTATCTTTTGCCCGTTATAAGACATAGGCGTGGAAGTAAGGTCATTCGGCCCATCGAGTCCACTCCGCCATTTAATCATGGCCGACGGGCATTTCAACCCCATTTCCCTGCACTCTCCCTGTATTCCTTGATTCTTTGTGAGATCAACAATTTATCAATCTCTGCCTTGAAGACATTTAACGTCCCAGCCTCCACTGCGCTCCGTGGCAATGAATTCCACAGGCCCACCACACTCTGGCTGAAGAAATGTCTCCCCATTTCCATTTTAAATTTACCCCCTCTAATTTTAAGGCTGTCTCTACGGGTCCTCGTCTCCCCGCCTAACGGAAACAACTTCCCAGCGTCCACCCTTTCTAAGCCATACATTATCTTGTAAGTTTCTATTAGATCTCCCCTCAACCTTCTAAACTCTAATGAGTACAATCCACACCAATAGTGAATTAGTCAGAGATAGCAAGAATTAGTCATACAGGTTTGTGCAAACATCAGTCAATATTTCTGCACAGAATAAAAACGTGTACTCACTAACCTTGTGTACATCTGTGCAATGCACTCTTTCACGTTCCTCTACCAAATGGCATCTCTCAAGTTGATAGGGAAAACCAGGGATGTTAAGTTTGCAGCTACGTACCCTGATTGTACGCAAGTTCCACTTGGTTTCAAGATACAAGGAGGAAGTCAGAGCAGCATCATTGTTGACGTCACGACAGCTGCCTCATTTACACAGCAAGTATCTGAGGAAATGGACACAGACATTGTGGTTACTTTCATTTATTTTTACTGTTGGAAACACTTATACCATTTAACAAACACAATCTTCCTCTCTCAAACTGAATTCAAGGAGCACTGTTTGATCAGCATTGCTCACAAATATCACCTCAAGCAGTACCAGGAGATCCAGAAATTCTATGTACTCTCTCTGTTACCCCTCATTGAGGTTGGCTGCTGGAAATCAAGCCTTGCTATTCGCAGAGACATCTTAAAAGTTAAAGATTTGACAGGAGCACACAAAATTCCCCAATTTCCCTGTTTTAAACCCATGTTTCTGGACTTAGCAAAAATTACTGTTTATTACAAACAGATTCTGGCTATAAGTAAACAACTATTTGCCGTTTACAGTGACTCAGTGGTTAGCACCGCTGCTTCACAATAACAGGGATCAGTTTCATACCCGCCCTTGGGCGACTGTGTGGAGTTTGCATGTTCTCCACATATCTCTGTGGGTTTTCTCCGGGTGCTCCAGTTTCCTCCCACAAGGTAGGTGGGGATTGGCCACTCGAAATTGCCCATAGTGTTCAGGATGTGCTGGCTAGATAGGCTAGGCTGGGAAATGAGGATTACAGAGATAGGGTGGGGTTTGGGTCTGGGTGGGATGCTCTTCACAGGGTCTGTGTGGACGAGAAGGGCCACAAGAGCTTCCAGACTGTAGGGTTCTGTGTTACCTGGGTAGTGGGAAAAACTGGGAAGGCAATTTAATGGTACCCACCCACAAAGGTGTGCTAAGATGATCCTTTGGCATGTCAGAACCTGCTGCTCCTCGATTTCTCTTTGGCAAATACTTGCACTTATTGCAGAAGACACAAAATGACTGGTTCACAATTTATAAAGTCTCCCCCATCGTTTGTACAAACAATAGGGGAGGCAGTGGTTTGGTGGCATTATCGTAAGAATGTTAATGCAGAAACTTAGCTAATGTTCTAGGGACCCAGGTTCAAATCCTCCCATGGCAGGTGGGGTACAAAGTAGAACAAAATAAAATATCTGGAATTAAGAATTTATTGATGACTATTGACAATTATAGGGAAAATTCATCAGGCTCACTTATGTCCATCAGGGAAGTAAATCTGCCATCCTCACCCAGCTTGGTCTATATACAACTCCAAACCCACAGCAAAATGCAGACTCTCAACTGCCTTCTGAAATGGCCTAGCAAGCCACGCAATTGTACTATTCACTACAAAGCATCAAAAAAAATTAAGCCGGATAGATCACCTGGTGTTGCAAAAGACAACTGCAGAAATACTCCTGTCAACACTGGAAGGTCTTGTTTACTGAGAAATAATGCCAAAACTGGATTAGCTGTCTCACAGACTGGACAAACAATAGCCTAGACATAATCATGCTCACAGAATCATACGTTACACAAAATGTCCCAGACATGACCATCACCATCCCTGGATATGTCCTGTCCCAACACCAGGACAGACCCAGCAGAGGTGGCGGCGCTGTAGTTTACAGTGTGGATAACGTTGTCCTGAGAGTCGTCAAAATTGACATCATGGGGTCAGGTTAAACATGAGCAAAGAAACCTCCTGCTAATTACTACATTCTGTCCTCCCTTCGCTAATGTTGAATAACACTCAGAGGAAACAGTGATGACGGCAAGGATGCAAAATGTACTCTGGTTGGGGGGATTTCAATGTCCACCACAAGTGAATAATCCATCTTGATCTCCTGCAGAAATGTCCAGTATCACAGATACAGTCTTCAGTCAATTCTATTCACTCAACATGATATGAAGGAATGGCTGCAGGCAGTGAATACTAGAAAAGCTATTGACTCTGACAACACTCCAGCATAGCACTGAAGACTCGTGCTTCAGAACTTACAGCCCCCTCGGCAAGCTCTTCGAATACAGTTACAACAGTGGCATCTACCTGACAATGTGATAAATTGCCCAGGTATGTCTTGTACACAAAAAGCAGCACAAATCCAACCTAGTCAGGATGTGAGTTTGCTCGCTGAGCTGGAAGGTTAGTTTTCAGATGTTTCGTCACCATTCTAGGTAACATCATCAGTGAGCCTCCGATGAAGCACTGGTGTTATGTCCCGCTTTCTATTTATCTGTTTAGGTTTCCGTGGGTTGATTTCATTGCCTGCGTTGGTGATGTCATTTCCTGTTCTTTTTCTCAGAGGATGGTAGATGGACTCCAAATCAATGTGTTTGTTGATGGAGTTCCGGTTGGAATGCCATGCTTCTAGGAATTCTCATGCGTGTCTCTGTTTGGCTTGTCCTAGGATGGATGTGTTGTCCCAATCAAAGTGGTGTCCCTCCTCATCTGTACGTAAGGATACGAGTGATAGTGGGTCATGTCATTTAGTGGCTAGTTCATGTTCGTGTATCCTGGGTGGCTAGCTTTCTGCCTGTTTGTCCAATGTAGTGTTTGTCACAGTTCTTGCAAGGTATTTTGTAGATGACGATCGTTTTGCTTGTTGTCTGTACATCAAAGACATTTCCAAAATGACTGCCAGACTACTCGGACCTCTTGGCATCAGGGTAGCCCACAAACCCACTAACACACTAAAACAGCAGCTAATGAACTTAAAAGGCCCTATACAGACAACAAATAAAACGAACGTCATCTACAAAATACCTTGCAAGAACTGTGACAAACACTACATTGGACAAACTGGCGGAAACCTAGCCACCAGAATACATGAACATCAACTAGCCACAAAACGACATGACCCACTATCACTCGCATCCTTACATACAGATAAGGAAGGACACCACTTTGATTGGGACAACACATCCATCCTAGGACAAGCCAAACAGAGACACGCACGAGAATTCCTAGAAGCATGGCATTCCAACCGGAACTCCATCAACAAACACACTGATTTGGAGTCCAGCTACCATCCACTGAGAAAAAGAACAGGAAATGACATCACCAACCCAAGGAAACCTAAATAGATAAACAGAAAGCGGGACATAACACCAGCGCATCATCGGAGGTTCACTGATGATGTTACCTAGAATGGTGACGAAACATCTGAAAACTAACCTTCCAGCTCAGCGAGCAAACTCACATCCAGAATCTCAACCTGAGCTACAAATCTTCTCAAAACTCGCCAACCTAGTCAATTACTACCCTATCAGTCTACTCCCAACCATACGTAAACTGATTGAAGTTGTCATCGATACTGTTATCAAACTGCACCTGCTCAGCAACAATCTGTTCAGTGACAATGGGAACCGCAGATGATGGAGAATCCAAGATAATGAAATGTGAGGCTGCAAGAACTCAGCAGGCCCAGCAGCATCTCAGGGGCACAAAAGCTGACGTTTCGGGCCTAGACCCTTCATCAGAGAGGGGATGGGGCGAGGGTTCTGGAATAAATAGGGAGAGAGGGGGAGGCAGACCGAAGATGGAGAGAAAAGAAGATAGGTGGAGAGGAGAGTATAGGTGGGGAGGTAGGGAGGGGATAGGTCAGTCCAGGGAAGACGGACAGGTCAAGGAGGTGGGATGAGGTTAGTAGGTAGGAGATGGAGGTGCGGCTTGGGGTGGGAGGAAGGGATGGGTGAGAGGCAGAACAGGTTAGGGAGGCAGAGTCAGGTTGGACTGGTTTTGGGATGCAGTGGGTGGAGGGGAAGAGCTGGGCTGGTTGTGTGGTGCAGTGGGGGGAGGGGACGAACTGGGCTGGTTAAGGGATGCGGTGGAGGAAGGGGAGACTTTGAAGCTGGTGAAGTCCACATTGATACCATTGGGCTGCAGGGTTCCCAAGTGGAATATGAGTTGCTGTTCCTGCAACCTTCGGGTGACATCATTGTGGCACTGCAGGAGGCCCATGATGGACATGTCATCTAAAGAATGGGAGGGGGAGTGGAAATGGTTCGCGACTGGGAGGTGCAGTTGTTCATTGCGAACCGAGCGGAGGTGTTCTGCAAAGCGGTCCCCAAGCTTCCGCTTGGTTTCCCCAATGTAGAGGTAGCCACACCGGGTACAGTGGATGCATATACCACATTGGCAGACGTGCAGGTGAACCTCTGCTTAATGTGGAAAGTCATCTTGGGGCCTGGGATAGGGGTGAGGGAGGTGGTGTGGCGGCAAGTGTAGCATTTCCTGCGGTTGCAGGGGAAGGTGCCCCCACAGTGGTCGAGAACGCCCTTGACTGCGTCTCCCGCATATCCCGCAACACATCCCTCACACCCCGCCCCCGCCACAACCGCCCAAAGAGGATCCCCCTCATTCTCACACACCATCCCACCAACCTCCGGATACAACGTATCATCCTCCGGCACTTCCGCCATCTACAATCCGACCCCATCACCCAAGACATTTTTCCATTCCCAACGCTGTCTGCTTTCTGGAGAGACCACTCTCTCTGTGACTCCCTTGTTCGCTCCACACTGCCCTCCAACCCCACCACACCCGGCACCTTCCCGGGAACAGCAACTCATATTCTGCTTGGGAACCCTGCAGCCCAATGGTATCAATGTGGACTTCACCAGCTTCAAAATCTCCCCTTCCTCCACCGCATCCCAAAATCAGCCCAGCTCTTCCCCTCCACCCACTGCATCCCAAAACCAGTCCAACATGTCTCTGCCTGTCTAACCTGTTCTTCCTCTCACCCATCCCTTCCTCCCACCCCAAGCCGCACCTCCATCTCCTACCTACCAACCTCATCCCACCTCCTTGACCTGTCCGTCTTCCCTGGACTGACCTATCCCCTCCCCACCTATCTTCTTTTCTCTCCATCTTCGGTCCGCCTCCCCCTCTCTCCCTATTTATTCCAGAACCCTCACCCCATCCCCCTCTCTCAAGAAGGGTCTAGGCCCGAAACGTCAGCTTTTGTGCTCCTGAGATGCTGCTGGGCCTGCTGTGTTCATCCAGCCTCACATTTCATAATCTGTTCAGTGACGCCCAGTTTGGGTTTCATGAGGATCTAGGAGCATGGCTGGGGACTCCATCAGGGCCACTCAGCTCCTGACCTCATTACAGCCTTGAGCTGAATTCCAGAAATGAGGTGACAGTGACTGCCCTTGACATCCCTCAAGTGTGGCATCTAGGTCTCCAACAAAACGGGAATCAATAGGTATTGGAGGGCAAATTTTCTACTGGAGTCATGCCTGTCAGATAGGAAGATGGCTGTGGTTGTTAGAGGTCGGTCATTTCAGCTCCAGGACATCTCTGCAGGAGTTCTTCAGGGTAGTATCCCTGGCCCAACCATCTTCTGCTGCTTCAATCAATGGCCTTCCCTCCATCGTAAGATCAGAAGTGGGGATGTTCCCCAATAATTGTACAACGTTTAGTACCATTCTTGACACTTTAAATACTGAAGTAGTCCGTGATCAAATGCAACAGGATCTGGACAGTATCCTCGCTTGGGCTGATAAGTGGCAAGTAACATTTGTGCCATATAAATACCAGGCTATGGCCATCTCCAACAGGAGACAATCTACCACCCCGTGTCATTCAATGGTGTTACCATCTCTGAATTCCTCCACTATCAACATCCTAGCAGTTACCATTGACCAGAAACACAGCTGGACTTGCCACATAAACATAGCAGCTACAAGAGCACATCAGAGACTAGGAATACTGTGGTGCACTTGCCTGCATTTGGCCCATATCCCTCCAAAACTTTCCTATTCAAATGTCTTTTAAATATTGTAGCTGTAGCTGCATCCACCACTTCTTCTGGCATTTCATTCTGTGTATAAAAGTTGCCCCTCGTCTGCTTTTTAAGTCTTTCTCCTCTCACCCTAAAAGTACACCCCTAGTTTCGAACTCCCCCATCTTAGGGAAAAGACCTTTGCTATTTACCTTATCTATGCGCCTCATGATTTAATTAACCTCAAAAAGGTCACCCCTCAATATCCTACAGCAAAAGAAATCCCAGCCTATCCAGCCTCTTTACAACTCAAACCCACCATTCCCAGCAAAGTCATGGTAAATCTCTTTAATTTAGTAATATCTTTCCAACAGCAGGATGACTAGAGTGTACATAGTACTCCAGAAGAGGCCTCGCCAATATCCTGTACAACCTCAACATGACATCTCAACTCCTATACTTAAAAAGATATAAGCAAGGAAGGCAAGCGTGCTAAACACTTTCTTAACCACCCTACTTGTGACACAAATTTTTAAAAAACACTACACCGGAACCTGTCTGTTCTACAGGAACATTACCCAGGCTCTATTAATTGTATAATCCCTACTTATGTCGTTTTATCAAAATGCAATAGTTCTCACATTTCCAAATTAAATTCCACCTGCCACTCCTCAGCCCAATGACCCAATTGATCAAGATCTCTTTGTAACATTAGATAACCTTCTTCACTGTCCACTACAGCACAAATTATGGTTTCATCTGCACATTTACTAACCATAACAATAATAAATAGACAGGGAGATGGGCAGAGGGGGTGGGGTTGCCTTGTTAGTTAAGAATGAAATTAAATCTACGGCACTGAATGACACGGGTCAGAGGATGTGGAGTCTGTGTGGGTGGAATTGAGGAATCACAAAGGCAAAATAAACTATAATGGGAGTTATGTACAGACTTCCTAACAGTGATCAGGACTAGGGGCGCAAGATGCACCAAGAAATAGATAGGGCATGTCAGAAAGGCAAGGTCACAGCGATCATGGGGGACTTCAATATGCAGGTGGATTGGGTGTATAATGTTGGCGGTGGATCCAAAGAAAGAGAATTCATGGAATGTTTGCAAGATGGCTTTTTGGAACAGCTTGTGATGGAGCCCACAAGGGAGCAGGCTATTCTGGGCTTAGTACTATGTAATGAGCCAGACTTTATAAAAGACCTTAAAGTAAGGGAACACTTAGGAGGCAGCGATCGTAATATGGTAGAGTTCAGTCTGTAGTTTGAAAGAGAGAAGGCAAAATCAGATGTAATGGTATTATAGTTAAATAAAGGTAATTACAGGGGCATGAGAGAGGAACTGACGAAAATCGACTGGAAGCAGAGCCTAGCGGAGAAGACAGGAGAGCAACAATGGCAGGAGTTTCTGGGTGTAATTGAGGACACAGTACAGAGGTTCATCCCAAAGAAAAGAAAGATTATCCAGGGTGGGATTAGACAGCCATGGCTGACAAAGGAAGTCAGGAAATAAATCAAAGAAAAAGAGACAGCCTATAAAGTGGCCAAGAGCACTGGGAAATCAGAAGATTGGGAAGGCTACAAAAACAAACAGAGGATAACAAAGAGAGCAATTGGAAGGAGAGGATCAAATATGAAGGTAGGCTAGCTAGTAATATTAGAAATGATAGTAAAAGCTTCTTTCAATACATAAGAAACAAACGAGAGGCAAAAGTAGATATTGGGCCGCTCCAAATTGATGCTGGAAGGCTCGTGATGGGAGATAAGGAAATAGCTGAAGAACTTAATAAGTACTTTGCATCCGTCTTCACAGTGGAAGACATGAGTAGTATGCCAACAATTAGGGAGAGCCAGGGGGAAGAGTCGAGTATGGTAGGCATTACAAAAGAGAAAGTGCTAGAAAAGCTAAAAGGTCTAAAAATTGATAAATCTCCTGGCCCCGATGGGCTAGAGTTCTGAGGGAGGTGATTGAGGAAATAGCGGAGGCTTTGGTAGTGACCTTTCAAAAGTCACTGGAGTCAGGGAAGGTCCCAGACGATTGGAAAATTGCTGTTGTAACCCCCCTGTTTAAGAAAGGATCAAGGCAAAAGATGGAAAATTATAGGCCAATTAGCCTAACCTCGGTAGTTGGTAAAATTCTAGAATCCATTGTCAAGGATGAGATTTCTAAATTCCTGGAAGTGCAGGGTCAGATTAGAACAAGTCAGCATGGATTTAGTAAGGGGAGGTCGTGCCTGACAAACCTGTTAGAATTCTTTGAAGAGATAACAAGTATGTTCGACCAGGGAAACCCAGTAGATATTATCTATCTAGACTTCCAAAAGGCCTTTGATACGGTGCCTCACGGGAGGCTGCTGAGCAAGGTGAGGGCCCATGGTGTTCAAGGTGAGCTACTGGCTTGGATTGAGGATTGGCTGTCTGACACAAGGCAGAGAGTTGGGATAAAAGGCGCTTTTTCGGAATGGCAACCGGTGACGAGTGGTGTCCCGCAGAGTTCAGTGTTGGGGCCGCAGCTGTTCACCTTATACATTAATGATTTGGATGAAGGGACTGGGGGCATTCTGGCAAAGTTTGCCGATGATACGAAGATAGGTGGACAGGCAGGTAGTACTGAAGAGGTGGGGAAACTGCAGAAAGGTTTAGACAGTTTCGGAGAGTGGTCCAGGAAATGGCTGATGAAATTCAATGTGAGTAAATGTGAGGTTTTGCACTTTGGAAAAAAGAATACAGGCATGGACTATTTTCTAAACGGTGAGAACATTCGCAAAGCAGAAGTACAAAGGGATATGGGAGTGTTGGTGCAGGATTCTCTAAAGGTTAACTTGCAGGTAGAGTCCGTAATTAAGAAAGCGAATGCAATGTTGTCGTTTATCTCAAGAGGGTTGGAATATAAAAGCAGCGGTGTGCTTCTGAGGCTTTGTAAAGCTCTAGTTAGGCCCCACTTAGAATACTGTGTCCAGTTTTGGGCGCCACACCTCAGGAAGGACATATTTGCGCTGGAGCGTGTCCAGAGGAGATTCACACGGATGATCCCTGGAATGGTAGGTTTAACGTATGATGAACGGCTAAGGATCCTGGGATTGTACTCATTAGAGTTTAGAAGGGTGAGGGGAGATCTAATAGAAACTTACAAGATAATGTATCGACTGTATCAGCACTGCCTCTTGCTCCCCAGAGGAGCTCGAACAGTTCATCCACTTCACCAACACCTTCCACCCCAAACTTGAGTTCACCTGGGCCATCTCCAGCACATCCCTCACCTTCCTGGGCACCTCAGTCTCCATCTCAGGCACCCAGGTTGTAACTGATGTCCATTTCAAGCCCACCGACTCCCACAGCTACTTAGAATACACCACCTCCCACCCACCCTCCAAAGATTCCATCCCCTATTCCCAATTCCTCCGCCTCCGCCCCCACGATGAGGCATTCCACTCCCTCACATCCCAGATGTCCAAGTTCTTCAAGGACCGCAACTTCCCCCCCCAAGTGGTCAAGAACGCCCTTGACCACGTCTCCCACAACACATCCCTCACTGCCCACCCCGGCCACAACCGCCCAAAGAGGATCCCCCTCGTTTTCACACACCACCTCAACAACCTCTGAATACAACGCATCATCCTCCGACACTTCCGCCAACTACAATCCGCCACACTGCCCTCCAACCCCACCACACCCGGCACCTTCCCCTGCAACCGCAGGAAATGCTACACTTGCCGCCACACCTCCTCCCTCACCCCTATCCCAGGCCCCAAGGTGACTTTCCACATTAAGCAGAGGTTCACCTGCACATCTGCCAATGTGGTATACTGCATCCACTGTACCTGGTGTGGCCTCCTCTACATTGGGGAAACCAAGCGGAGGCTTGGGGACCGCTTTGCAGAACACCTCCGCTCGGTTCGCAATAAACTACTGCACCTCCCAGTCGCAAACCATTTCCACTCCCCCTCCCATTCTTTAGATGACATGTCCATCATGGGCCTCCTGCAGTGCCACAATGATGCCACCCGAAAGTTGCAGTAACAGCAACTCATATTCCACTTGGGAACCCTGCAGCCCAATGGTATCAATGTGGACTTCACCAGCTTCAAAATCTCCCCGTCCTCCACCACATCCCAAAACCAGCCCAGTTCGTCCCCTTCCCCCAATGCACCACACAACCAGCCCAGCTCTTCCCCTCCACCCAGTGCATCCCAAAACCAGTCCAGCTTGTCTCTGCCTCCATAACCTGTTCTTCCTCTCACCCATCCCTTCCTCCCATCCCAAGCCGCACCTCCATCTCCTACCTACTAACCTCATCCCACCTCCTTGACCTGTCCGTCTTCCCTGGACTGACCTATCCCCTCCCTCCCTCCCCACCTATCTTCTTTTCCCTCCATCTTCGGTTTGCCTCCCCCTCTCTCCCTATTTATTTCAGAACCCTCACCCATCCCCCTCTCTGATGAAGGGTCTAGGCCTGAAACGTCAGCTTTTATGCTCCTGAGATGCTGCTGGGCCTGCTGTGTTCATCCAACCTCACATTTTACTCCCTTGTTTGCTATTATCTTACAAGATAATGTATGGTTTAGAAGGGGTGGATGCTAGGAAGTTGTTTCTGTTAGGCGGGGAAACTAGGACCCGTGGGCACAGCCTTAAAATTAGAGGGGGTAAATTTAAAATTGAAATGAGATGACATTTCTTCAGCCAGAGAGTGGTGGGCTTGTGGAATTCATTGCCACGGAGTGCAGTGGAAGCCGGGACATTGGATGCCTTGAAGGCATCCATCGACAAATTCTTGATCTCACAAGGAATCAAGGGCTACGGGGAGAGTGCAGTGAAGTGGAGTGGAAATGCTCATCAGCCATGATTTAAATGGCGGTGTGGACATGATGGGCCAAATGGCCTTACTTCCACTCCTATATCTTATGGTCTTATGGTCTAAATAACAAATAACAGATTAACACACAAGCAGACATGTTCCCCTTCCTGTGGATCTCTACTAGGCTAATTTCTGAAATTACAGAGATGGTTTGCTTCAAAACTGCAAAATGGCTGTTTCTGACTGGTTCAGAACTTCTGTTAGGTCAGTACAATAGATGATGATGTCAAATTTGTGGCAACGTGCAATAATATTTCATGGATTGCTTTATGCCAGCACTTCCCAAACCCTTTTCCACTGTGACCAAGATTTAAGATTTGAATATTGTCATGATCCTTAAAAGAGAACATTGATAAAGGAGGAGGGGTTGGAATAGACCTGTGCAAATGAGGAGAACCTGTGAATGCAGGGACCTGTTTGCAGCTGTTAGGAGGTCTAGTGGTTTGTGATGCCTTGGAGATTGTGACACAAAAAACTCAGTTCATAACCTCACTTTGGTTTCTTACTCCCAATCTGGGAAACCCTGACACACACAGTAGAATGCAAGGGGTTGTGCCATAGATGAAAGAAGCATGTCCCTTAATCATGTGCAAAGCTAGTGGACTAATGTTAATCTTTCAGGTCAAGGTCTTACATCAGAGCTGGGAAAACTGAATAGGTTTTAAGCAATTAATGGGATGATCGTTGATAAAGAACAATAAGGGTCTAATGACAGAGTAGAAAACAGGAAAGATTAAAATTACCAAAAGTTCCTGGTGCAAAACCAAAGTGAGCAGAAACCAAACAAGAAAGATTGGAAGAATTTTTTTTCAATAGAGAGGAGTCATCAGAATGGTCTTCCTTAAAAGGCAGGCGAATATGGAGTCATAGCAAGTTGTAGAGTGGGGAGGGGTGGCGATTATCGGAAAGAAGCAGGCAAGGGGAGTAAATCAGATCAGTCATAATCTGATTGAACAGCGAAGCAAACTCGACATGTTCAGTGGCCTAGTCCTCCTCCTAATTTGCAGCTTGTTTGTATGTTTACACGCACAGAAGTAGTGTGAATGAAAGAATTATGAACACCTACCCTTCCAAAGCAAAATCAATGAACAGTAAGACAAAAATTACAACTTGGAAAGAAAAGGAAACCAACATATAGACAGACTGCAAACTGAAATTCATGAACTCAATACTGAGTTCAAGGCTGTAAAGTGCCTAATCATAAAGCGTGTTGCTGATTCTTGAGTATATGTTGAGGATCAGCGAAATGCCACAATTACGTTAAGCTCAAGGTGCTTAGTTTCCTGCAAGGCAGGGAATTAAATGACAGATATCTGGAACTTCAGGTAACACTTTCAGACAGAACAAAGGGGTTCCCACAAAGCGGTTACACAAATGTGGGTTTGGTCTTCACAAGAAGATCTAGCTAGCCACTCCAGGTCTGAGATAGCACAGGAGAATTACAAGAACGCAAGTGAAGAATGTAGCCTGTAAAGAGGGATCCTACTACAATACAGTATGCTGCTACACCTCAGATATAGGCTTGTGCAATGTTATGGTCTACTGATCTCCCTACCATAGTCTCAAGTGATCAGAGATCAGCTGGAAACTGGGACTGAGGCAGATTAGCCTTGACCTGTTTCTATTCAGCTTACCTCAAGTGTCGGTGCCTTCCATTTCTGGTTGAGCAGTAGTGCAAGCGGGAGCTTGGAGCAGGAGCCTGTCGGGAAGCCGGTGAGTCACTGTTTTTGAATCTATAAAAAGCTTACCTCGGAGCAGAGGTTTCTGGGAAGGGAGTGACTTTTTTTTTCATCCCTCAGCTATATAACTGATCGTTGTGTAAACCCAAGACCCTACCCTTATAAGGCCTCCCACCCATCCACCTCCTCTAACCTTATACACCAGGGACAAATCAAGGTAAGCTTCTCTTTTTTTTAAACCTTCTGTTTAGGGGATCAGCAGGGATGGCTGTGCAGGTAGAGGAATGTTCCTCCTGCATGATGTACGCCATTAGTGTCCCATCCAAATACGTCTGCAGGAAGTGCACCCAACTCTTGCTCCTTCAAGACTGCGTTAGGGAACTGGAGCGGGAGCTGGATGAAATTCGGATCATTTGGGAGGCAGAGTCAGTGATAGACAAGAGTTTCAGGGAAGTAGTTACTCCTAAGCGTGAAGAAAGCTGGGTAACTGTTAGAAGGGGGAAAAAGCAGTCAGTGCAGGGATCCCCTGTGGTCGTTCCCCTGAAAAACAAGTATACCGTTTTGGATACTGTTGGGGGGGACGACTTACCAGGGGCATGCAGTAGGGTGCAGGTCTCTGGCACAGAGTCTGTCCCTCTTGCACAGAAGGGAAGGGGGGATAGGAAGAGTGATAGTCATTGGGGACTCAATAGTGAGAGGGACCGATAGAAGGTTTGCCGGGAACGAAACAGACTCACGATTGGCGTGTTGCCTCTCAGGTGCCAGGGTCCGTGATGTCTTGGATCATGTCTTTGGGGTCCTGAGGGGAGAGGGTGACCAGCCCCAAGTCGTGGTCCACATAGGCACCAACGACATAGGTAGAAAGAGGGATAGGGATGTCAGGCAAGATTTCAGGGAGATAGTAACAAATCAGCTTCCACCCTGTCTCTGGTTTGTTACCCGTGCCACGTGATAGCGAGGCAAAGAACAGGGAGAGATTTCAGCTGAACATGTGGCTGCAGGGATGGTGCAGGAGGGAGGGCTTCAGGTACGTGGACAATTGGGGCTCATTCTGGGGAAGGTAGGACCTCTACAAACAGGACGGTCTCCACTTGAACCAGAAGGGCATTAATATCCTGGGTGGGAAATTTGCTCGTGTTATTCGGGTGGATTTAAACTAGCTCAGAAGGGCGATGGGAAACTGAGGCGTAGTCCTAGTTCACAGGAGGATGAGCATAAGGAGGACGTGGTCAGGACCTCACTGTCACAGGAGTGTGCTGGCAGACAGCAAGCTGGATTGAAGTGTGTCTACTTTAATGCCAGGAATATCCGGGAATAAGGTAGGTGAGCTTGCAGCTTGGATAGGTACCTGGGACTTCGATGTTGTGGCCATTTCGGAGACATGGATAGAGCAGGGTCAGGAATGGATGTTGCAGGTTCCAGGGTTTAGATCTTTCATTAAGGTCAGGGAAGGTGGTAAAAGAGGGGGAGGTGTGGCTTTGTTGGTCAAGGACAGTATAACGGTGGCTGAAAGACACTCTGAGGACTCGTCTACTGAGGTGGTATGGGCTGAGGTTGCTGAGGAAGGTTTGTCGACTGAGTCAGTATGGGTGGAAGTTAGGAACAGCAATGGAGCAGTCACCTCATTGGGGGTTTTCTACAGACCCCAAATAGCAGTAGGGAGATCGAAGAACTCATTGGCCGGCAGATTGTTGAAAAGTGCAAACGTAGCAGGGTTGTTGTTATGGGTGACTTCAACTTTCCCAATATTGATTGGAACCTCCTTAGTGCAGATGGGTTGGATGGAGCCGTGTTTGTCAGGTGTGTTCAGGAGGGTTTTCCTACTGAGTATGTGGACAGGCTGACGAGGGGGGAGGCCATTTTGGATTTGGTGCTCGGCAATGAGCCAGGACAGGTGTCAGATCTCGTGGTGGGAGAACACTTTGGTGACAGTGACCACAACAGCCTCACATTTACCATAGCCATGGAGAGGGAAAGGAGCAGTTACCAGGGGAAGATATTTAACTGGGGTAAAGGAAACTATGATGCTATCAGAGGAGAGTTGGGAAGTACTGATTGTGAGCAATTGTTCCACAGAAGAGCACAGCAGACATGTAGAGGCTGTTTAAGGAGCAGTTGTTGCAAGTGATGTATAAATTTGTTCCTCAGACAGGTAAGAAGGGGTAAGATTAAGGAGCCTTGAATGACGGGTACAGAGGTGCTTCTTGTCAAAAAGAAAAAGGCAGCATATGTAAGGTGGAGGAAGCGAGGATCTAGCACAGCTTTAGAGGATTACAGGCTTGCTCGGAAGGAGCTCAAAAGTGGACTGAGGAGGGCCAGGGGGGGCACGATAAAGGCTTGGCAGTAAGGATTAGGGAGAACCCGAAGGCATTTTACTCATACGTGACGAATAAGAGAATGATAGGGAGAAGGTAGGGCCGATCAGGGATCGCGTAGGGAACCAGTGTGTGGAGTCTGAGTAGATACGGGAAGCCCTAAATGAGTTTTTTGCTTCAGTTTTCACTAAGGAAAAGGACCTTGTTGTGAATGAGAACTTTGAGGAGCAGGCAAACAGGCTTGAACAGATCGAGATTGAGGAAGTTGATGTGCTGGAAATTTTGGCAAACGTTAAGATTAATAAGTCCCCAGGGCCAGACCAGATTTATCCTCGGTTGCTCCGGGAAGCAAGAAAGGAGGTTGCTAAGCCGCTGGCAAAGATCTTTGCTTCCTCACTCTCCACGGGAGTCGCACCGGAAGATTGGAGGGAGGCAAATCTTGTTCCTCTTTTCAAGGAAGGGAATACGGAAATCCCTGGAAATTACAGACCAGTCAGTCGTACGTCTGTGGTCAGCAAGGTCTTGGAAAAAATTCTGAGAGATAGGATTTATGACTGTTTGGAAAAGCATAGCGTGATTAAACAGAGTCAGCATGGCTTTGTGAGGGGCAGGTCATGCCTCACAAATCTTGAGTTCTTTGAGGAAGTCACGAGACAGGTTGACGAGGGTCGAGCAGTGGATGTGGCGTACATGGACTTCAGCAAGACATTTGATAAGGGTCCCCATGGCAGGCTCATTCATAAAATCAGGAGGTATGGGATGCAGGGTGATTTGGCTGTCTGGATTCAGAATTGGTTGGCTGACAGGAAGCAGAGAGTGGTTGTAGATGGTAAATATTCTGCCTGGAGGTCAGTGCTGAGTGGTGTCCCGCAGGGCTCTGTTCTTGGGCCTCTGCTCTTTATAGTTTTTATAAATGACTTGGATGAGGAGGTTGAGGGGTGGGTTAGCATTTTTGCTGATGACACAAAGGTTGGAGGTGCCGTTGATAGTATCGAGGGCTATTGCAGGCTTCAGCGAGACATTGACAGAATGCAGAGCTGGGCTGAGAAATGGCAGATGGAGTTCAACCTGGATAAATGCGAAGTGATGTATTTTGGAAGGTCGAACTTAAATGCTGAATGTAGGATTAAAAGGCAGGATTCTCGGCAGTGTGGAGGAACAGCGGGATCTTGGTGTTCAAGTGCATAGCTCCCTCAAAGTTGCCACCAAGGTGGATAAAGTTGTTAAGCAAGCATATGGTGTTTTGGCTTTCATTAACAGGGGGATTGAGTTTAAGAGCCTCGAGGTTTTGCTGCAGCTCTACAAAACCCTGGTGAGACCACACTTGGAATATTGTGTCCATTTCTGGTCGCCCAATTATAGGAAAGATGTGGAGGCTTTGGAGAGGGTGCAAAAGAGGTTTACCAGGATGCTGCCTGGACTGGAGGGCTTGTCTTACGAGGAGAGGTTGACTGAGCTCGGACTTTTCTCTCTGGAGAGAAGGAGGAAGAGAGGTGACCTGTTCGAGGTGTACAAGGTAATGAGAGGCATGGATAGAGTCGATAGCCAGAGACTTTTCCCCAGGGCAGGATTGACTGCCATGAGGAGTCATGGTTTTAAGTTGTTAGGAGGAAGGTATAGAGGAGACGTCAGAGGGAGGTTCTTCACCCAGAGAGTTGTGAGCGCATGGAATAGTTTACCAGTGGTAGTCGTGGAAGCGGAGTCATTAGTGACATTTAAGCGACTGCTGGACATGCACATGGACAGAATGTAGGTTAGGTTATTTTATTTTTATTTTATTTTTGGATTAGGAATATTCCACGGCACAACATTGTGGACCGAAGGGCCTGTACTGTGCTGTACTTTTCTGTCTTCTATTCACTCGCAGGATGTAGGTTTCGCTGGCTGGACCCGCATTTATTGCCCATCCCTGGCTGACATTTACTGGTGAAGCAAGTTCAAAGGGATATAGATTTGTTGCTTCTCCTATTTCCTTTGTCCTTAACAATTGCTGGTAGGTATCCTGCAAGACAGGGCCAACTTAGCTTGGTATGATCAATAATGTACAACAGTACCTAATTACCTAAACAAGAAGCGAAATCTTGGAGGTGCCGGAAACCTGAAACACACTCACAATGCGAGAATTACTTATCAAATCAATAAGCATACTACGGAGAGCATAACAGGCCAGTTGATGTTTCAAATGTAGACCTTTGGTACATTACTGTCTCTTCCCTTCACAAACACTAATTGCCAGTATTTTATAGTTTCTGATTTTGCTGCAAAACAATGTTTGATTTAACTGAAGAGGGGTCCCAACCCGAAACATCAAGCTGCTCGGCCCACTGTGTTCATCCAGCTTCACACCATGTTATCTCAGATTCTCCAACATCAGCAGTTCCTACTACCTCTTGATTTAACATTACTTATTTTAGATCCTGACTGACCCACGTGTATCCTTCTTCAGAGCCTGCCTCTTTTTATCAATTTCAGTAAGGGAATAAAACAAAAACACAAGTTTCTGGAAAAGCTCAGCAGGTTTGGCAGCATCTGTGAGGAAAAAAATCAGTGGTAACTGTGTGGCAACCCCTCCTCAGAACTGACAGTAGCTGGGAAAATGTTGGCTTATATGCAGAAGATAGGTTGGGGAAAGGCATAAGATGCAATTGATAGGTGAGGATAGAACCTAAAAGATAGAAATGAACAGGTGGACAGACAAAGGAGTATACAACAATCTGGCTAGGAGAATGAAGAGCTGTTAATGGAGACGGTTCGCGGTTAACAATGGATAGTGTGTCTTGGCAGGCTGTGAGATAACACGTTTGTGAGGTAGTATCATGGGAGAGTTCAGTGCCTCAAAATTATTGAACTTGATATTGAGATCAGAGGGCTACAGAGTCCCCAAGCAGAAAATGAGGTGTGTTCTTCCAGCTTGTGCTGAGCTTTGCTGGAACACTGCAACAAGCTTGAGACAGACATGTTGGCCAGGGAGCACAGCAGTGTGTTACAGTGGCGGACAACTGGAAGTTCAGGGTCATTTGTAGATGTTCTGCAAAGTGGTCACCCAGTCTACACTTCATTTCCAATGTAAAGGAGATCACATTGTGAGCAGCAAATGCAGTGGACAAGGTTCTGGGAAGAGCAGTAAAGTGCTACTTCACCTGGAAGGTTTGTTTGAGCCCTTGGATACTGGCAAGGGAGGAAGTAAGTGGGCAAGTGTTGCACCTTCGCTGGTTACAGGGACAAGTGCTGTGGGAGTGTGGGAGTGAAGCAAGAGTGGACCAGGTGTCCCAGAGTGAACAGCGAGGAGGAGAACATCTGTCTATGAATTAAGAGAAGGGATTAATGGCCATGACACGTGGGAAAATTTTCCTGCTGGTGTTCAATAGTGCCATGGGATCTTACAAGTACACCCAGAAGTGCAGACAGAGTCTGTGTTTAGCCTGACACTCCCTTGAGGCTGTTTCAACCAAAAATCAATGAAGTAGATCACGAACCGACAACTTCCTGACTCAGAGATTAGAGTGCTACCAACAGCCAAGACCAAAATTTAAATTTCTGTCCACAAATCATAATGCAACATACACATTCCTCATTTTCATCAGACCTTTTGTTTGCAATGAAACACTCTTTTCTATAAGTTTTTAAGGAATAAAAGAATGACAAAAGTAAGATTAGGCCCAATCAAGGATAGTAGTGGTAAGTTGTGTGTGGAGTCAGATGAGATAGGGGAAGCGCTAAATGAATATTTTTCAACAGTATTCACTCTGGAAAACGACAATGTTGTCGAGGAGAATACTGAGATACAGGCTACTAGACTAGGTGGGATTGAGGTTCACAAGGAAGAGGTATTAGAAATCCTTCAGATGGCGAAGATAGATAAGTCCCCTGGGCCAGATGGGATTTATCCTCGGATCCTCTGGGAAGCCAGGGAGGAGATTGCCGAGCCTTTGGCATTGATCTATAACTCATCATTGTCTACAGGAATAGTGCCAGACGACTGGAGGATAGCAAATGTGGTTCCCCTGTTCAAGAAGGGGAGTAGAGACAGCCCTGGTAATTATAGACCAGTGAGCCTTACCTCAGTTGTTGGCAAAGTGTTGGAAAAGCTTATAAGGGATAGGATTTATAATCATCTAGAAAAGAATAAATTGATTAGGGATAGTCAGCACGGTTTTGTGAAGGGAAGGTCATGCCTCACAAACCTTATTGAGTTCTTTGAGAAGGTGACCAAACAGGTAGATGAGAGTAAACCGGTTGATGTGGTGTAGATGGATTTCAGCAAGGCGTTCGATAAGGTTCCCCACAATAGGCTATTGTACAAAATGCGGAGGAATGGGATTGTGGGAGATATAGCAGTTTGGATCAGAAATTGGCTTGCTGAAAGAAGACAGAGGGTGGTAGTTGATGGGAAATGTTCATCCTGGAAACCAGTTACTAGTGGTGTACCGCAAGGGTCGGTGTTGGGTCCACTGCTGTTTGTCATTTTTATAAATGACCTGGATAAGGGCTGGTTTAGGGATGCAGTAGGGGAAGGGGAGATTTTGAAACTGGTGAAGTCCACATTGATACCATTGGGCTGCAGGGTTCCCAGGCGGAATATGAGTTGCTGTTCCTGCAACCTTCGGGTGGCATCATTGTGGCAGTGCAGGAGGCCCATGATGGACATGTCATCATGTCACCAAATTCTGAACAAACACCATCTACAAGTTTATTGATGTCAGCACCATAGTAGGTCAGATATCAAACAATGCTTAGTCAGAATACTATAAGGTGATACAGGGTTTGGTGTCGTGGTGCAATGAGAACATTCTCTCTTGCAATGGGGGGCAAAACAAAAGAACTGATCATTGACTTCAAAGAGAAAGGAGGACAACATGGCCCCGTCTACATCAATGGAATTGAGGTTGAGACGGTCGACAGCAACAAGTTCCTTGGAGAGACGACAGCCAACCACCTGTCCTGGAGTTCCCAAATAGATGCAACAGTCAAGGAGGCATAACAATGCCTCTTCTCCCTCAGGCAGCTTAGGAAATTTAGTATGCCCATAAAGGAGCCTCACCAACTTGTACAGATGCACCACTGAAAGCATCTGTCCAGGTGCATAAAGGCCTGGTATGGTAACTGCTCTTCACAGGACCACGAGAAACTACAGAAGGTGGTGTGCACAGCCCAGACCATTACGGAAGCCAACCTTCCATCCATGGACTCCAATTACACTTCTCGTTGCTACAGAAAGGCTGCCAACATCAAAAGTCCATCCCACCCAGTAAGGCCCTTCTACAATCTCTTCCATCAGGCAGAAGTTACAGAAGCTTGAACATATGCACAGCAGGTTCAAGAACAGCTTCTTTCCAGCTTTTATTAGACTGATAAATGCACTGTCTATCTTAAGAAAAAAAAATGTTGATCTTGTTAATGTTGATCTTGCATCGCACACATTCTGTGCAGTGTAACCTGTAAGGCCTGACTCCGTCCAAGTTCTTTTCACTCTATGATCTGTTTATCATTGCTTACTATGATCTGCTGCACTGCTCACAAACAGAGCTTTCCACTGCGCTTATGTATATGTGACAATACATCAAAATCAATGAATTAAGCAATTCCAGGAAGTTGGCAGTGAAAAAGGCCAGTGCGTACATTCATGTGTCATATTGCTATGTATTGCTAGTCCATCAGTTTTCTAGTAGGTGATTTCAAACCCAGTACCAACATCTAAACAGCAAGGAGGAGGCCACTCATTCCCCATCTTATTGCAAAACAGAACGAGAAAGCGAAAGCTACTAACCTCATCCCACCTCCTTGACCTGTCCGTCTTCCCTGGACTGACCTATCCCCTCCCTACCTATACTCTCTCCACCTATCTTCTTTTCTCTCCATCTTCGGTCCGCCTCCCCCTGTCTCCCTATTTATTCCAGAACTCACTCCATCCCCCTCTCTGATAAAGGGTCTAGGCCCGAAACGTCAGCTTTTGTGCTCCTGAGATGCTGCTTGGCCTGCTATGTTCATCCAGCCTCATTTTGTTGTCTGAGAAAGTGAAAGCAATAGTTTGGCAGTTTGAAAAAGAGCACGGAGTCTTAGAGTAATATAGCATGGAAACTGGCCCTTCAGCCCAAACTAGTCTATGCTGACCATGGTGCCAATTCAGCTAGTTCCAATTGCCCACATTTGGTCCATATCCCTCTAAACCCTTCCCATCCAAATACTTTTTGAACGTTGCTATCGTACCTGCTTCAACAATTTTCCCTGGTAGCTCTTTTCATAAACGTATCACTCTCTGTGTGAAGATGTTGCTCCTCAGGTCCTCCTTAAATCTTTCCCCTCTCACTAACCTTATACCCTCTCATTTTCAATTCCCCATCCCAAGAAAAAAGATTACATGCATTCATCCTATCTATGTCCCTCATTATTTTATACATTTCAATAAGGTCACCCCTCATTCTCCTACGTTCCAAGAAGTCCTAACCTGGCCAACCTCTCCCTATAACTCAGGCCCACTAGTCTTCACAACTTTGTTAAAATTCTTTGCACACTGCCCAATTTAACTATATCTTTCCGAAAACAGGGCGACCAAAATCAATAAGTTATACAACTGTAACAGAACATCCCAACTCCTATACTCAATGCCTCAACCAGTGAAGGCCAGCATACTGTATGCAATCCTTACCACCTAGTCTAAGATGTTACTTTCAACAAACAATGTAATTGTACTCCCAGGTCCCTCTGTTCTACAACCCTCCTCAGGACCTTACTATTTACTGTACAAGTCCTACCTTGGTTTGACTTTCCAAAGTGCAATACCTCACACTTATCTGTATTGAATTGCATTTGCAACTCCTCAGCCCACTTCCCCATCTGATCAAGGTCCCTCTGTAATTTTCAATAACCTCCACTATCAATGATACCTCCTAATTTTGTACCATCCTCAAACTTACTAATCGTGCCTTCTACATTCACATCAAGATCATTTATATAAATAAGAAATAACAAAGGTCCCACCACTGACCCCTGTGGCATACCATTATGCACAAGCCTCTAGTCCAAGCAACAACCTCCAACCATCACCCTCTGCTTCCTACCATCAAACCAATTTTGAATCCAGTTAGCTAGCTCTCCCTGAGTCCCATCTGACCTCATCTTCATGACCCACCTGCCATGTGGGACCTTATCAAAGGCCTTACTAAAGTTTATGTGGGCAACATCCACTGCCCTACCCTCATCTATCCTCTTGGTTACCTCTTTGAAAAACTCGCACAAGGTTTGTCAGACATGATTTCCTGCATACAAATCCATGCCAAATATCCAAATGTTGGTTGATCCCGTCTCTCAGTATCATCTCCAATAACTTACCTACCACTGATGCCTGGCTCACTGGCCTTTGCTACTAAAGTGACTATTCACTTTCATTCAGTGGGTGGTACTCCCAATTAGGGATATACATAGAAATAAAAGAGCAGGAGCAGAGCATTCAGCCCTTGCTCCACTATGACAGAGTTCTCAAGATGCATAGCAAGGAAACAAACCCTTCAGTCCAACTCATCCATGCTGACTAGATATCCGAAACTGGTCTATTCCCAATCGCCAGCATTTGATCCATACCCCTCCAAACCCTTCCCATTCATATACCATTCAGATTTCTTTTAAATATTCTACCTCAACACCATATTCCCACACTATCCCCATATACCTCAATGTCATTCGTAATTAGAAATCTATCAATTTCTGTTCGGAACCTCGTCAATGACTCAGCTTCTACAGCCCTCGGAGGTAAAAATTTCTACAGAATCTCAACCTCTGAGTGAAGTTTCGACTCATCTCAGTTCTAAACAGCATGCCTTTTATGGGATGGAAACAACGCAAGGAGTCCGAGGAGGAGGTAGTGAGGACAAAAACAATAAGTAGAAAAGGGAATAAGAAAAGTGATAGGCAAAGAAACCAAGCACAAATTTCAAACAGGGCTACTGTGAAAAATAAGAGCAACACAAATAATTTTAAGAAAAGCCTAAAGCTTTGTGCCTTAATGCGTGGAGCATTTACAATAAAGTGGATGAACTAATTGTGCAGATAGAAGTTAATTGGTACAATATAATTGGGATTGCAGAGATATGGCTGCAGGGTGATCAGGGATGGGGACCGAATGTCCCAAGGTATTCTGTGTTTAGGAAGGACAGGCAAAAAGGAAAATGGTGGCGGAGTGGCATTGCTGGTTAAAGATGAAATTAACACAATAGTGAGAAAGGATATTAGCTCTAACGTTGCAGAGTCTGTACAAGTAGGATTGAGAAATACCAAGGTGCAAAAAAAGGTTGCACGTGTCATATATAGACCCCCAAACTGCAATGATGTTGGGAACGGCTTCAAACAGGAAATTAAGGATGCTAAAGATGCTTATGTGAAGGGAATATCAGTGATGATGGGGTGATTTTAATCTGCACAGGGACTGGGCAAATCAAATTAGCCACAATGCCGTAGAGGAATTTCAGGAATGTATATGGGAGATGATTTTCTTGACCAATATGTGGAGAAACCAACTAGATAGCAGGCCATCTTAGACAGGGTGCTGTGTAATGAGAAGGAAATTGTTGCCAATCCAGCTCTCTGAAATCCCTTGGGGATCAGCAATCATGACATGATACAATTCTTTCTCAAGTTGGAAAGTGAGGTAGTTGATTCAGATTCCATGCTGCTGAATCTTAAAAGGAAACTACGAAGATACAAGGTTTGCCTTGATAGACTGGGGAGAGTTACTTAAAGGGACGATAGTGGGTAGGCAGTAGCAAACATTCAAGGAATGCATGGGGAACTGCAACAACTGTTTATTCCTGTCAAAAACAAAATGGGTCAAAAGGACCAATCCATGGCTTACAAAGGAAATTAGAGACAGCATCCAATCCAAGGAAGAAACATACAGATTAACCAAGAAAAATTAGAAGTCTGAGAATTGTGAGCAGTTCAAAATTCTGCAAAGGAAGACCAAGAGATAGTCTATTTTTCCCTTTAATAATCTATGAAAGTAAGTTTGCAGGGAACATAAAGACTGATGCTAAGAGTTTCTACAGTACCATAAAGAAAAAGAAATCGGTAAAGACAAACATGGGTCCCCTACAGACAGAAATGGGGGAAATGTCTAATAGTGGACAAAGAAATGGCTGAGCAACTGAATACATATTTGATTCTGTCTTCACAAAAGAGGACACAAATCAGGATTCAGAAATGCTGGAGAAAGCAAGAGTTAGTGAGAGTGAAGAATTGAGGGTGATCAATATTAGTGGAGGAATGGTCCTGAGAAAACTGACAGGATTGAAAGCGGATAAATCCCCAGAGCCTGATAATCTACATCGGAGGGGATTTAAAGGAAGTGGCTCTAAAAATAGTGGATGCATTGGTGATCATCTTCCAGGATTCTATAGATTCTCGAACAGCCCCTGCAGATTGGAGGGTAGCTAATGTCACTCCAACATTCAAAAAGGGGATATAGAGAGAAAACAGAGAATTATAATCCAGTAAACCCAACAGTGGAAGTGGGGAAAATTCTCAAATCCATTATTAAGACTTTATAGCGGAGCATATAGAAAGCAGTGGCAGGTTCAGACAGTCAGCATGGATTTATGAAGGCAAAATCACGTTTGACAAATCTGTTGGAATTCTACATAGATGTAACCAGCAGATTTGACAAGGGGGAGCTGTCGATATGGTATATTTGGGTGTTCAGAAAGCATTTGACAAAGTTCCACAAAAAAGAGATTAACGTGCAAGATTAAACTGCATGGATTTATGAGGAGTATACCGAGATGGACAGAAAACTGGTTGGCAGAGAGGAAACAAACAGCAGGAATTAATGGGTCCTTTTCAAATTGGCAGGCAGTAACTAGTGGGATGCCAAAGGGATCAGTGCTGGGATAATAAAATGTGAGGCTGGGACCCCAGCAGTTTTTGTTCCCTAAATCCAATATCTCAAAGTTCGCAACTGAGATGAAGTTGGGAAGAGGGTGAACTCTGACAAGGATGCAGAGATCCCTCAGCATGACCTTGACAGGTTGAATAAGTGGGAAAATCAATGGCAGATGCAGTAAAATTTGGATAAACGTGAGGTTATTCACTTTGGAAGCAAAAACAAGGAGGCATATTACTACCTGAATAGCTGTAAATTGGGAGAAGGGAGTGTGCACCAGGATCTAGGTGTCCTTTTACACCAGTGGCTGAAGGTAAGCATGCAGGTGCAGCAGGCAGTGAAGAAGACAAATGATATGTTGGCCCTCACTGTGTGAGGTTTTGAAAACAGGAGTAGGGATGCGCTTTGCAGTTACACAGGGCTTTGGTGGCTGCACTCCCTAGAATACAGTGCACAGTTTTGGTTCCCTTTTCTGAGAAAGGGTGCTCTTGCTCTCAAGGGATACATCAAAGGCATATCAGGCTAACTCCAGGGACAGTGGGAGTGACATATGAGGAGAGATTGACTAGGTTAGGTTTCTGCTCGAGTTCAGACAAATGAGGTGGTGGAGTCTCATTAAGGCTCATAAAATTCTAACAGGGCTAGACAGGATAGATGCAGGGAGGATGGTGGGTGTATTGAGATTCAGGGGTCACAGTCTGAGGATTCGAGTTAGACCATTTAGAATGGAGATAAGGAGAGACATTTCTATAAAAGAGTAGTGAATCCGTGGAGGTAGCTGATGCCAAAACGTTGAATGTGTTCAACATGTGGCTAGATATTTCTCTTGGGGCGAATGGGACCAAAGGTTATGGGGACAAAGCAGGATTAGGCTACTGAATTGGACAATCGACCACGATCATGAAGAATGACGGGCTCAAAGGACTGAATAGCCTCTTTTCCACTCCCATCTTCTATGTTTCTACGTTTTGATCTCAAACTGGTATCTTTAGGTCAAGCCCCACACTAACCCTAACCATAATCCGGGGAAACACCCTTTCTGCATCCACTGTTAATACATTTAAGAATTTAGTCATTTTCTATGGAATTTCCTTTCATTTCTAAACTCCAGAGAATACAGGCCCAGTTTCTTCAGCTTCTCTTCCTAGAACAGTTCTACCATCCCAGGGCTGAGTCTAATGAGCCTTCGCTGCACTCTCTTCATGGAAAATATATCCTTCCTGAGACAGGGCGACCAAAACTGCACAAAATACTCCAGGTGCAGTCTCACCAGTGTCCTACACAATTACAGCACGATGTCTTTGCTCCTGCACTCAAATCCTCCCACAGTTAAGGTCAACATTCAATTCTTTCAAATTGTTTGTTGTGTCTACATTCTAACGTTCAGTGACTTACAAACCTGGACACGTTTTCATTCTGACATAACAAGGTGCAGAGCTGGGTCTTCAGACCCTTTTTCTGAAGGAGGGTCTAGGCCCAAAACATCAGCCTTCCTGCTCCTCTGATGCTGCTTGGCCTGCTGTGCTCATCCAGCTCTACACCTCATTATCTCAGATTCTCCAGCAACTGCAGTTCCGACTAATTCTGAAACACCTTTTCATTCTCTCAACATTTTAACACCCGGCACCTTTGTTCCTCTTACAAAATTCCCACTAATCCACACTTTATATTCACCAGCCATGCTTTTGGCCATTCACTCAGCTTGTCTAAATCCCTTTGAAGTCTTTTCATATCCTCTCATAATTCATATTCCCATCAATTTTTGTATCAAATACAAATATTACAATTACCCCAAATCATCTATACAGTTGTGAATAACTGGAGCCCAAACACCAGTACTGGTCATAGTCTGCCATCCTGAAAATGGCCTATTTATTCCTAATATCTGCTTTGCGCCTGCTAATTAATCCTCAAGGCAGGGTTCATTCTGGGATCATAACAGAAGACACAGGAAGACTTCCTGAAATAATTAAGAGCCAGGGGTCTAGTGAGAATGTGAAACTGAGAGAAAAATCAGTATTAATTTTAAAATAAGTTGCACTGGGACAAATTAATGGAACTGAAATTTGATAAATCCCTAGGACTTAAAGACCTTCACCTGAGGGTGTTGAAAGGTTACAGAAATACTGGATGCATCAGTGATCATCTTTCAAAATTCTGTTAATTCTGCAACTCTGCCTGCAGACTGCAAGGCCATAAGTGTAACTTCACTTTTTGAGAGAGAGAGATAAAAGTGGAATTACAGACGTAGTATCATAGACTAGTTTATTACCCTAGTCCCATGTGTTTTAAATTTGTTTACTCCCTTTCCGTTTAGGACGTTATCCAGTGCTTTTTCAAAATCAAAACACACCACACCCAAATAATCTTCTACCTCAACACCATATTCTCACACTAACACCGTAATCCTTAGATGTCACTTATCAATGCTGCTTGTAACATTCTGAAGAAACTCTCAGGTTTGTCAAACATAAATCTACGATATTGACTCTGTCTAATCAGACAATTATCTTGTAAATATCCAGTACAGTAATTATATCCTTTTGTAGCAGATTCACTTGACTGATTCCCGACATCAAGTCAACAGGTCTGTTAAGCCAGGTTGATCTCTGTCATTCCTTCCCAAAAAAGAGTGAAGTTACACTTAGGACCTTCCAAACTGCAAATACAACTGTAGAATTCACAGATAACAAAGTGCGAAGCTGGATGAACAGAGCAGGCCAAGCAGCATCTCAGGAGCATAAAAACTGATGTTTCGGGCCTAGACCCTTCATCAGAGAGGGGGATGGGGAGAGGTTTCTGAAATAAATAGGGAGAGAGGGGGAGGCGGACTGAAGATGGATAGAGAAGAAGATAGGTGGACAGGAGAGTATAGGTAGGGAGGTGGGGAGGTGATAGGTCAGTCCGGGGAGGATGGATAGGTCAAGGGAGCGGGGTTAGGTTAGTAGGTGGGAAATGGAGGTGTGGCTTGAGGTGGGAGGAAGGGATAGGTGAGAAGAAGAACAGGTTAGGGAGGCAGGGACAAGCTGGGCTGGTTTTGGGATGCAGTGGGGGAAGGGGACATTTTGAAGCTTGTGAAGTCCACATTGATATCATTGGGCCGCAGGGTTCCCAAGCGGAATATGAATTGTTATTCCTGCAACCTGCGGGTGGCATCGTTGTGGCACTGCAGGAGGCCCAGGATGACATGTCATCTAAAGAATGGGCGGGGGAGTTAACATGGTTCGTGACTGGGAGGTGCAGCTGTTTATTGCGAACCGAGTGGAGGTGTTCTGCAAAGCGGTCCCCAAGCCTCCGCTTGGTTTCCCCAATGTAGAGGAAGCTATAATGGGTACAGTGGATACAGTATACCACATAGGCAGATGTGTAGGTGAACATATGCTTAATATGGAAAGTCATCTTGAGGCCTGCGATGGGGTGAGGGAGGAGGTGTGAAGGGCAAGTGTAGCACTTCCTGCGGTTGCAGGGGAAGGTGCTGAGTGTGGTGGGACTGGAGGGGAGTCTGGAGCAGACAAGGGAGTCACGGAGAGAGTGGTCTCTCCGGAAGGCAGACAAGGGTGGGGATGGAAAAATGTCTTGGGTGGTGGGGTCGGATTGCAGATGGCGGAAGTGTCGGAGGATGGTGCGTTGTATCTGGAAGTTGGTGGGGTGCTAAGTGAGGATGAGGGGGATTCTCTTAGGGCGGTTTTTGCGGGTGCAGGGTGTGAGGGATGTGTTGCGGGAAATGCGGGAGACACATTCAATGGCGTTCTCGACCACTGTAGGGGGGCATGTTGTGGTCCTTCAAGAACGTGGACAACTGGGATGTTTTTGCAGGAGTGGAATGCTTCATCCTGGGAGCAGATGCAGCGGAGGCAAAGGAATTGAGAATAGGGGATGAAATTTTTGCAGGAGGGTGGGTGGGAGGAGGTGTGTTCTAGGCAGCTGTGGAGTTGGTGGGCTTGAAATGGACATCAGTTTCTAGCTGAGATAACAAAGTGTGGAGCTGGATGAACACAGCAGGCCAAGCAGCATCTCAGGAGCCCTTTTGTGCTCCCGAGATGCTGCTTGGCCTGCTGTGTTCATCCAGCTCCACACTTTGCTATCTTGGATTCTCCAGCATCTGCAGTTCCCATTATCACATCAGTTTCTAGCTGGTTGCCTGGAGATGGAGACAGAGAGGTCCAGGAAGGTGAGGGATGTGTTGGAGATAGCCCAGGCGAAGCTTTTATGCTCTGAGATGCTGCTTGGCCTGCTGTGTTCATCCAGCTTCACACTTGGTTATGTCGGATTCTCCAGCATCTGCAATTCCTACTATCTCTGTAGAATTCACAGAATTTTGAAAGAAGATCACCAATGCATCCAGTATTTCTGTAGCTATCCTTTTCACTATGCTCAGATGAAGGTCTTTAGGTCTTGAGGATTTATCAAATTTCAGTTCCATTAATTTGCTCAAATGCAATTTTTTTTCCCCAACTAACATGGATTCACTCAGTTCCACATTCTCACCAGCCCCCAAATCATAATTATTTCAGGCAGTATTCTTAAGTCTTCTATTGTGATCCTAGAATGAAATTTGTCTTGATAGATCATATGGGCCGCAACCTTTCGTCTTACATCACACTTCCTCTGTGAGCTGAAATGGCTGAACTTTTGCGTTCTAGCTAAGTCGGAGATACACAGTGCTTTTTTTGGAAGGTTTGTCACTGTGAGGCCTAGCAAGTTCTCATGCCTTATCTAAAAGCAAACCAACCTCTCCTCAATGGTTACCAACATCTTCCCATGACATCACTTACATCTGATTTCTGCACCACCTTAACATGCATCATTCCCACAACAACTCACCACTCAGTGCACTTCCTGGAGTTCACTGACATCCCTTGCACCAGTGCCATCTTTAAAATCTCATTTTGCACCCAGACAAGTACTGTCAGTCTGGAGCTGCCATGCACAGTTCCTGATATTTGCTCAGATATGTGGACTGGATCTCAGATCTTCTGCCGGACAGGGTAATACCAAGACAGGATGCCCTCTTCGCCAGGACAAAAAGTGGAAGCCATGACAGCACACCATGGCAGCCTGGTCCAAGATTATTACCTGGGTTAAGACAATCATACCTGTAGCTGAAGGAGTGCCAGGGCTGTAGGAATAAGGTCAATGTCCTTCTCTACTCCATTAGTGTAAGTAATACCATCTTGAATACATCACACTCATGTTCTACCACTCCCACTAACTCCTGTAATATCTTTCCTCACTTGCTCTCACCCAACCAACCACCAACTTGACTATTGCTGTATACGCTTTGCAATGCTTAACTGATTCACTTACCTCCCCATTTGTATCAACAGTAATAGCTGCGCCATCTACTTTCATCTCCGATGATACCTGCTTATCTTTCAATTCAGGAGGAAAACTGGCCACAATAGAGCAGAAAGAGGCAAGATGGTCGGTCTGTTGCCCATCATTCAGCTTCTCATACCATCTATGCAGCAAGGTTCCTGGCGATGACCTCCCCAAGTAAGGCATGGACAAGTGTTGAAGGAGACAGTGACTTACTGTGCCAGAAAGCCCTGAACCGTCAGTCGGACATGTCGAAGCATGATAGTAATATGATCCTTGTTTCTCTGGCTAAAACACAAAAAAGGCAGGCAAGGCAATGTGCAGGCATGTATTGAATATCCAGGTAAGCTAAGAGAATGAGTGCTTTAAAGAACAAGTGAAAAGCCCAGAAAAGCTGCCTAGTCCAATCCATGAGCTGGCGCATGTTCCTAAAGCATCCTTGCTACAGATTTATGACAATAGTCACCAGTGCAGCCTGAGGTGCAAAAGCGTCCTGTAAGTGGTTCAAAAATACACCACAAGGATTCTTAGAGGCTGGCACATAGTGGATGGGAATGTCCACGGATGTGGGGTGCAGATGGCTGGTACCGATACAGCGTGCTGTAAGACATTCATGCTTGGTCTACAGCACGGAGGTTGTTTGAAGGAAGTGGCAAGCTGAATACACCAGATGCTTAGCCTGACTTCCATGTCAAGAATTCTCGACATCTAGGTTGTTCTGTTCATTTGTTAAGATAGGAAGCTGCATATTAATGAGGAAATATTTACAATTATTAAGGTTGTCAATTTAAGAAAGCCAGTTCATTTGAAGAAAATGACAAGGGTCTCAGAAAGATACTGCTCACTTGAACAGAAATGCCCAAGTTAACAGCACAGCACAAACTGACAATAAAAAGGTGTAACCAAAAAATGACTGCATCAGTGATCAGTCATTGCAATTAGACTGGGATGTCATATACCGAGATCTATCCTAAATGAGCCTCCAACAGTTCAAAACATAATGCTTTGTTGGTTTCCAATGTAATACAATGAATCAAGTCACTCTGCAACAAATAAAATACATCTGCAGATCCTTTGCTGACACACCCAAACAGCCAGCAGCAATGACAAATTAAACAATGAGAAACCTGTACAGTATCCACAAAAGCTGCCTAAAAATCGCCTTGAATGACATGGGACCAGTTAAAACAAAATTCAAATGTTCCATCCAAGGTATATCTTGCTCGTTTGCGTAATCAGAAGAATTTGCAATAAAATGTCTTGAAATCATCATGTGCAATATTTGCAATCTCCAAATGCCAAAACAGATTCTTGAGAGGTCAAACAAAAATCGAAAATGAGAGGTTAAGGAAAATCCCAAAGCCTTTCATTCATGTATAAGGAGCAAGACGGTAACTAGAGAAAGGATTGGCCCACTTAAGAACAAAGGAGGAAAGTTATGCAATGAGTCAGAGAAAATGGGTGACATTCTTAATGAGTACTTTGTATCGGTATTCACCAAGGAGAGGGACATGACAGATGTTGAGGTTAGGGATAGATGTTTGCTTACTCTAGGTCATGTTAACATAAGGGAGGAGGAAGTGTTAGGTATCCTAAAAGACATTAAGGTGGACAAGTCCCCAGGTCTGAATGGGATCTATCCCAGGTTACTGAGGGAAGCGAGACGGGAAATAGCCGGGGCCTTAACAGATATCTTTGCAGCGTCCTTAGACACGGGTGAGGTCCCAGAGGACTGGAGACTTGTTAACGTTGTCCCCTTGATTAAGAAGGGCAGCAAGGATAATCCAGGTAATGATAGACCTGACGTCAGTGGTAGGGAAGCTACTAGAGAAGACACTGAGGGATAGGATCTATTCCCATTTGGAAGAAAATGAGCTTATCAGTGATAGGCAACATGGTTTTGTGCAGGGAAGGTCATGTCTTACCAACTGTGTAGAATTCTTTGAGGACATGACAGAGTTGATTGATGAGGGAAAGGCTGTAGATGTCATATACATGGACTTCAGTAAGGCGTTTGATAAGGTTCCCCATGGCAGGCTGACAGAGAAAGTGAAGTCACATGGGGTCCAGGGGGTGCTAGCTAGATGGGTAAAAAAAACTGGGTAGGCAACAGGAGACAGAGTAGTAGTAGAAGGGAGTTTCTCAAATTGGAGACCTGTGACCAGTGGTGTTCCACAGAAATCAGTGCTGGGACCACTGTTGTTTGTGATATATGTAAATGATTTGGAAGAAGGTGTAGGTGGTCTGATCAGCAAGTTTGCAGAAGACACTAAAGATTGGTGGATTGGCAGATAGTGAAGGGGACTGTCAGAGATTACAGCAGAATATAGATAGACTGGAGAGTTGGGCAGATGGAGTTCAATCCGGGCAAATGCGAGGTGATGCATTTTGGAAGATCAAATTCAAGGGCAAACTATACAGTAAATGGAAAAGTCCTAGGGAAAATTGGTGAAGAGAGATCTGGGTGTTCAGGTCCATTGTTCCCTGAAGGTGGCAACGCAGGTCAATAGGGTGGTCAAGGAGGCATATGGCATGCTTTCCTTCATCGGACGGGGTACTGAGTACAAGAGTTGGAAGGTCATGTTCCAGTTGTATAAGACTTTGGCTCAGCCACAAATGGAGCAAATGGACACAGACCGTTAGAAAATAGATGACAGGTTAGACAGAGGATCTTGATCAGCGCAGGCTTGGAGGGGCGAAGGGCCTGTTCCTGTGCTGTAGGTTTCTTTGTTCTTTGAGAGTATACGATCTGTATTCAAGGGAGATTTTTAAGGATGAAAGTGCTATATTTTAACTCAGGTATTGAAGAAAAGAGCTTTCAATGGTAAATTATATATCTAATACAACGTTTAAATGTTGCCATTGTTGGAGTTTAAAAATTTTGCTTCTTAAAAAAAATTAGAGTGAAATTAGTCAATCTGAAAACCACTTGACTGTTTTTCCAGAAAATCATTCTTTAGTGGCGCGTTTTCTGTCAGCTGTTGGATCCAAACACTACTGCAAGTACTGCACGCAGAAGTTTTAACAATAAACAATAGTGTTATCCAGACAAGGAACAGAATTCCAAAAATCAAAGCAATTATTCACTTCATCCTTCATCTGTTGTAATGAAAATTGCTTTAAATGTTACAGTGAGTAATACCAATGAAAATTCGTAACTTTTAAAGTTTTAAACATTGTAAGTAATAGAAAGAAAAAGCATCAGCCTAGAAATGACATTATATGATACCAGCAATGTAAATTTTGAAGCAATTGCCTGGCCTTCCTATTTTGATTTTCATAAAAGCATTGATCATTTATTCTAAAATAAAACATTTTAAAGCCTACATTTTGTATGAGCAATGATTTTCTGACAAGCACATTGAACTTTCAAGTTCTAGCCTGGATCTTAATACCAGATCTATTACAGAGCCATGCAATGATGTACTTGATTTTTCCGAGAAATCTATCACCAGGGAAGAGAGGGAAAGTGAAAGGCTAGAATGCCACTAAAGTACAATTTGATGAGTGAGTCATCAGAGGCCATCACCATGAATGCCCTGCAGAGAGGAATCAAAAATCAATTTAGTCCTTGTACAACGAACTGGGAATGGATCACAAAGAATAAAGTGAAAGGAACTTTACACAGCATAACATTATTGAGATAGGAACAGAAGATAGCTCTGGCTGAAAGCCTCTCAGCAGATGTTTACCAGGTAAAGATCAAAAGTTACGCATACAAGGCGGTAAATATATCTGAGGTGCAGATAGACCAGCATTTAATTGAATGATGGAAAGCTGGAAGTCATCCATAAGGTGCAACCTTGAAAGAACATAGCTGGGACATGGCTTTGGTTCCTTGAGTGCCAAAACAATGATGTTTATAAACATATTTAACTTATTTTAAATCAATCTGTTCAGAGACGTTACTGCACAGCTCTGAAGCAGAAACAATGTGAACCCACATCTCCTGGCTTAGAAGCAGGCACACCACTGCTATGCCACAACAGCCCTATATATTGGCTACAAAGAGGTTATATTTTATTGATATCAGCTGAAAGAGATGATGATTGGTCATGTTAAACTATTTGGCTCAAATTTTTTGATGAAGTGGTATATAAGGTTGATAAGATACACGTGGACTTCAAATAGCATTTAGTAAAATTTAATAAATTGCCAGGAAAAAGACATGTGAGTAAAGGTACAGCTCATTCAATAAGAGGGACAGCAAAACATAAATACAAATTTCATGGATTAACAGGATGTTTTTCAGCCTGCAGTAAGGTTTATGGAGGAACGCACCAACAGTAAATATTGGAATTCCTGCTTTTCCTGATTAAAGTATTAATGACTGAGACTTGGATGTACAGGGCAGAGTCTCAAAACGCTGTAGATGATGCAAAACTTTGAAGAACTGTGAACTGTGAGGAGGGTGATGCTGAATTTAAAAATGATATAGGCAGGCTTCTGGAATGGGCACACAGTTGGCAGATGCAATTTAAATGCCGAGAAAAAGGTAATGCAATTCATTTTGGTTTAAAAAAGCATTACAAAATAAAGAATACAACTCTAAAGGTGACGGGGAAGCAAAGGGTCCCGAATGGATACGTGCAGAAAGCACTGAAAAATGGCAAGGTAGATTGAGACTCCTTCCTCTGAGCCAGAGGGCCCATGTTTAAGTCCCAACTGCTCCACAGGCGTTTAACAACTCTGAACCAGTTGATTAGAAATTACCCATAGCAACCCAGGTTGATCAAGAGTGGTACAGACTGCAAAAACAAGGAAGTTATGATAAACCAGTATAAAATACCAGTTCGACCTCAACTGCAGCCATTTCTGGGAATCATGCTTTAAGAAAGACACCAATGCTTTACAGTGGGTTCTGAGATTGGTTCCAGGCTTGAAAAGTTTCAGTTATGTAGAAAAATTTGAGAAGATCAGAGACTGTTCTCTTCGTAGGAAAGGACACGTTTCAGAGATAATAGGAACTGCAGATGCTGGAGAATCCGAGATAACAATGTGTGGAGCTGGATGAACACAGCAGGCCAAGCAGCATCTAAGGAGCACAAAAGCTGACATTTTGGGCCTAGACCCTTTTTTCTGATGAAGGGTCTGGGCCCAAAACGTCAGCTTTTGTGCTCCTAAGATGCTGCTTGGCCTGCTGCGTTCATCTAGCTCTACGCTTAGTTATCTCGGATACGTTTGAGGTGTTTTCAAAATCATGACAGGTCTAGGGAGAACCGTTAGGGAGAAACTGTGCCCATTAATCAAAAACTAGAGGGCACAAAATTTACATAATTGGCAAAAAAAAGCAAATGATGGAAAATCTTCTCATGCAATGAGTGGTTAGGATCTGGAATGCACTGCATCAGTGTGTGGTGGATGGCAAAGGGAAATTGGATTACTATCTGAAAAAGGGAAAATGTGCAAGGATGCAAGGAAAGGGATAGAAGAAAGACTCAATGAATGATTCTTGTACAGTAACATGGACATGACAGACCAAATGATATTCTCTACAACCATTCTATTTTCTCAGGATGACAAAAATGCAGCATCTACAAGACATCCCTAGCTGGGCACTTATTGAAAACTGTTTGCACAACCAAATATACTTGTGGAACTACTTTAGATAGAGACTGCAAACTTTGGAAATGGAGTTCTGTGTCTTGGAGACATTGCAGTAAATGGTAGAGCCTGGCTACAGAAGATGGGGTGCTGGGATTTGCATTAACAAAGGGGATGCTATACTCTAAAGCTTCTGTACGTTTGCAAAGAGTAGTGGCTCAGGATTGAGCCATGCAAAGGGTTAGTTTTATCTTAGTAACTAACATCAGAACATAGAACAATACAGCAGAGCAGACCCTTCACCCCCCCTCGATGTTGCGCCAACCTGTGAACTAATCTAAGCCCCTCCCCCTACACTATCCCATCATCATCATCCATATGCTTATCCAAGGACTGTTTAAATTCCCCTAATATGGCTGAGTTCACTGTATTGACAGGCAGGGCATTCCACACCCTTACCACTCTCTGAGTAAAGAAACTGCCTCTGACATCTGTCTTAAATCTATCACCCCTCAATTTGTAACCATGCCCCCTTGTACAAGCTGACGTCATCATCCTCGGAAAGAGACTCTCACCGTCCACCCTATCTAATCCTCTGATCATCTTGTATGTCTCTGCTAAATCCCCTCAGCCTTCTTCTCTTCAATGAGAACAGACGCAAGTCTCTCAGCCTTTCCTCATAAAACCTTCACTCCAGACCAGGCTACATCCTGGTAAATCTCCTCTGCACCTTTTCCAATGCTTCCACATCCTTCCTGTAATGGGGCGACCGAACTGTACACAATATTCCAAGTGCGGCCGCAGAGTTTTGTACAGTTGCAGCATGACATCACAGCTCCAGAACTCAATCCCTCTACCAAAAAAACCTAACACACCAAATGCCTTCTTAACAGCTCTATCAACATTTAGGAGGAAGGACTCAAAACTGCAAAAGATCGGCAACAGATTATACGTATGCAGTATCCCTAACAATGAAACTACTTAAGACTCATCATTACAGGAGTAAGACAAACAAAACAGAATACACGACAACATAAGTAAATACAGGTTAGGCAACTAAAAAGCTTGGTCAAAAGGCAGGTTATGGGAAGTTAGTGGAGACTTGGTCTCCTCAGTGCTGCGGAGGAAAGGAAGGCAGAGAGAACTCCAGAGCTTGGGGCCTAGGCAATTGAAGGCATAGTCACAATGGAAAATCCATTATAATAAAGGAATACCCAAGAGGCCAGAATTCATGTCTGTTGATATCTTGCGGTATTGAGCTTCAAGGCCATGGAGGCATTTGAAAACAAGCACAAGAATTTTAAAGTCAAGTCATTGCTTGAAAGGTGCATAAGAATGATACGGAACAAGACTTAGTACTATTTAAAACGCAGGTATCAAAGCGACTGACTTTACAATTTTGTTATTAGTATTCACTGGGTTAGATTAATTTACAGATAATGCCCTGCCAAAGAAAGTCTCTCTGATACATGACTGTGCCCAGTAACACGAGGCTTTTTGGTGCCACCACTACTGGACTGATTAAACAACTCAAGCTCTTTTCTAAATTCTATTTGGTCATGTGATTTTGACACCACTAGCTACAGCCAGCATATGTTGCCATGCCTAACTGCCCTGGTGAAGATGGTGGCAAGCTGTCTTGTCCATTACAGTTCTTTGAGACACCCATAGTGCTTTCAGGAAAGGATTTCCAAGGTTGTGACCCAGCAAAAGTGAACAAACAATGATGTTTCCAAGACAATATGGTCTGTGAATTGGAGGAGAAACTGCTGGTAGTGGTGTTCTTTTGTATCTGCTGCTCTTATCGTTCTAGAATGTAGAAGTCATAGTTTTCATAGGTACTGACTCAAGAGCCTTGGAGAGTTACTACAGTGTATTTTACAGATGGTACAGACTGCTGTCACTGTGTGTGGGTGAAGGGGTGGGGGCAGGTGCGTGGATGAAGGGCTAATCAAGAGGCTATTTTGTCCTGGATGGTGTCAAGCTTTGAGTATTGTTAGAGTTATACCAATCCAGGCAAATTTTGGGTATTCCATCACAGGAAGTGAGTTACTCTCCACAGCATTCCTTACCTCTGATCTACTCTTGTAGCCACAGTGTTTATATTGCTGATACTAATCAGTTTCTAGTCAATGGTAACCCCCAGGATGCTAATAGTGAAAATTTCAGCGATCGTAATGCCAATGGTTAAATTCTCCAAATACTGCAACTGGTGCTGAACATTGTGCAATCAACTGCAAACTTCCCCATTTCTAATGTTATGATGGGGGGAAGCAGCTGATTGGCCTTAGGGCATTTCTCCTCTACCACCAGACCAGCTGGAATGGGGTAATTGAGCAAAGCAAGAGCACATCTTGCTGGTTACGTGACTTCACTGTAATCATTGACGTATGTCACCAAGAATCATTTCAGCATCAGTTTTAATGCACTGTCCAATCCAGCTTAGCTTTCCCTTTTCAAACACTATCCACAAATGGTGTTTTTTTTAATATATGAAACACTTAAGAAAAAAGGCAAATCATTTGCCATTGGCTGTATTTTCATTTAAAAAATACTTAGGATTAATATTGCTACATAAATTCATTATACAAAAGAAATAAAAATCAAAATTGAATCTTGCAACATTGATTCTCAACTGTCGCTACATAGCCATCCAGCAGCAATTATCTATGGTCATTAACTATCACTGGAGCATAAGCTCATTTGATATAATCAAAGCAACTTCCACCACAGCCAGTGAATTGCAAATTAAATGTCAAAAGAACTTTGCATTAAACATTTAAAACTGCAAGACTAGTATGACTCCCCATAGATAGTCATTAGTCTAATTTAAAATAATAGAAATATTCAATTATTCTAAAAAAGATACACAGTCAAATTAAAAAATGCAGTTTTTTTGAGTCTCATTTTTTGAAATGAAAATTCTGTTCACTGTAGTTAAAGAATAATTGAACCCTAATTGTAACCTCAGCAAAATATTACAGCTGGATTTATTCAGGCTCAAGTTTTCCAAAATTTCAGTCAATTTTCAAATTCTACAATCAGTAACTTATTATATTCCATTCAAATTTCACAACCTTAAGTATTTCCACTGCATGCAGCCATTTTGTCCGAAAGGCATTAAACGGCACAATCGACCTGACGCACTCAACCATGGGAGTAATGTTGGAGATTTTAATCAGTAAGACAATTGATATTTTGCTAATGAACATTAGTACATAAAGCCACTTTCACTTTAAGCCATAGTCATGGCTTTCAAATCGGAAAAACCTTTGACATCGTTCTTTAGAATCATTGATTGTCACATGCACTGGAATACAGTGAAAAGCTTTGTTTAGAAGCAGATCATTGTAAGCAAGGTTGTTAAAAATGCCTAGACAAAAGGCAGATAGGTTACATTGCACAGGGCATGCCCTGTGCAAGATCAATGTTAATAGGATCAGCACTATTTGAGGCTAGAGAGTCCACTCATCAGTCTAATAATGGCCAGGAAGAAGCCGTTCCTAAACCTGCTGGTGAGTGTGTTCAAGTTTCTGTACCTTCTGCTTAACTGGAGAAGTTGTAGGACAGCATTACTGGGGTCTAACAGCTCTTTGATGATGTTGGCAGCTGTTCCATAGCAATGAGAAATGTAAGTGGAGTCTATGGATAAAAGGTTGGCTTCTGTGATGGTCTGGGCTGTACTTGCAACCTTCTGTAGTTTCTTAAGTCCATGGGTGGAGCAGTTACCATACCATGCAGTAAAGCACCTGGATAATATGCTTTCTATGGCGCATTTGTAAAAGTTGGGAAGGAACCTTATGGACACGCTAATTTCCTCAGCCACCTGAGGGAGAACAGGTGTTGTTATGCCTTCTTGACTGTTGCATCTCTGTGGGACATCCAAGGTAGGTCGTTGGTTATCATCACTCCTCAGAACTTGAAGCTCTCCAACCTCTCTTACAGGGTGGCATGGTGGTTCGGTGGTTCACACTGCTGCCTCTCAGTGCCAGGAGCCCAGGTTCAGTTCCACCTTCAGGCAACTAGCTGTGTGAAATTTACACATTCTCCCTGTGTTTGCGTGAGTGTCCTCCAGGTGCTGTGGCCTCCTTCCACAATCCAAAGTCGTGCAGGCTGGGTGGAATGGCCATGATAAATTGCCCATTGTGTTCAGGGATGTGTAGATTAGGTGAATAATAGGGTGATGGGCTGGTGCAGACTTGTTGGGCTGAAGGGCCTGTTTCCACACTGTGGGGATTCTATGATTCTCTCAACCTCAGTTCCATTGATATAGATGAATATTATGGCACAGCATAACAAAGGAGAACACAGCACTGCAATAGGCCCTTGGTCATTAATCAAACTATCAAAGCCTGTGCTTATTACTCGAACAGCAATCCAGTCACCATCGGCACCCTTTTTATCCCCACATCACTATTTCATTTCACTTTGAATGCCCCAAAATGTACATAAAATAGCAAACATAAGAACTAGGAACAAGGCCATTCGGCCCTTCGAGCCTGCCCTGCCATTCAATAAGATCATGGCTGATCTTTTCATGGACTGATCCACTTACAGGCGCTCTCACCGTATCCCTTAATTCCTTTATTGTTCAAAAAAATCTACCTTAGCTTTAAAAACGTTTACTGAAGTAGCGTCAACTAAGCAAGGAATTCCAATGATTAACAACCCTCTGAGTGAAGAAGTGCCTTCTCAATTCAGTCCTAAATCTGCTCCCTCTAATTCTGAGGCTAAGCCCTCTTGTCCTAGCTTCACCTGCCAGTGGGAACTTCCGCTCTACTTCTGTCTTATCTATTCCATTCATAATTTTATACATTTCTATAAGATCCCCCTTCAATCTTCTGAATTCCAATGAATATAATCCCAATCTATTCAGACTCTCCTCGTAAGCCAACCCCCTCAACTCTGGAATCAACCTAGGTAAACTTCCTCTGCACCCCCTCCAGTGCCAGTACATCCTTCCTCAAGTAAGGAGACCAAAACTGCACACAGTACTCCAGGTGTGGCCTCACCAGCACCTTGTACAGCTGCAACATAACCTCTCTGCTTTTCAACTCAATCGCTTTAACAACGAAGGACAAAATTCCATTTGCCTTCCTAATTATTTGTTGTACCTGCAGACCAACTTCTGCAATTCGAGGACATGGACACCAAGGTCCCTCTGCATAGCAGCACGCTGCAACTTTTTACCATTCAAGTAATAATCCCTTTTACTATCACTCCTACCAAAATGTAGGACTTCACATTTACATTGTATTCCATCTGCCAGACCTTTGCCCACTCACTCAATGTATCTATCTTCCTCTGCAAAGTTTCACAGTCCTCTGCACACTTTGCTCTGCCACTCATCTTAGTGTCATCTGCAAACATTGACACTGTACACGTGGTCCCCAACTCCAAATCATCTATATAAATTGTAAATAATTGTGGTCCCAACACCGATCCCTGAGGCACACAACTAGTCACTGACTGCCAGCCAGAATAGCACTCATTTATCCCCATTCTTTGCTTCCTGGTAGTCAAACAATCCTCTGCCCACACTAATACTTTACCCCTAACGCCATGCATCCTTATCTTATGCAGCAGCCTCTTGTGCAGCGTCTTGTCGAAGGCCTTTTGGAAATCTAGGTACATCATATCCACTGGGTCCCCATTGTCCACCTTGCTCATAACGTCTTCATAGAATTCCAAAAGATTTGACAAGCGTGACCTGCCCTTCATGAACCCATGCTGTGTCTGCCCAACAGGACATAGTGTCACCATCATAAAATCCCTACAGTGTGGAAACAGGCCATTCAGCCCAACAATTCACATTGCCCCTTCAAACAGATTCCACCCAGACCCATTCCTCTATCCCTGCATTTCTCATATCTAACCCACCTAACCCAAACATTCCTGGGCACCAAGGGCAATTTCCCATAGCCAGTCCACCTACCCTGCACGTCTCTGGACTGCGGAAAGAAACCCATGCAGACAGGGGAAGAATGTGCAAACTCCACACAATTAGTCGCCCAAGACTGGAATCGAACCTGAGTCGCTGGCACTGTGAGGCAGCAGCGCTAACCACTGAGTCACTGTGCCACCTATAAACGTAGTGAAGGCATATTGCACAGATTTCACAAGACTTAGCTGTTCCATGAGTTAACAGGGGCAGTGGGTCATAAAATCTCATTAAACTGAACAAGAGATTATTGTAAATATGCCATGTTTTTATTTTTTGATTGCGGACTATAAATGCGAAAGTACTTTTAAGACCAAACACTGAGAAAAGAATTGCTACAGTTTTGAAAACACGTCACTGTGCCGCATCAAGATTGTGTTTACACTGCTGCTTTGCAAGCAGTGGGTGGGGGAAAGAGAGCGAGACCGCGAGACCGCGAGAGAGCGAGAGGAGGAGAAAAAAAAGAGAGAAACAGATATGACATTACTAGGGTCTAGCAACTGGTAGCTGATTGGTTTCTGTAAATGTGGATGCCTGGAAACAGCTTTCTTATGGCTCCTGGACAGGAGAAGAGTTCAGGGGTTTATAATAAAGGGTGAGAAGCCTCTAGAATACTGGAAAAGCAGGTGTCTCTCTCTGTTGTAAAAGTATATGAAGCCTGAAGAAAGACATTTTTTCCCCCAACCAGTTAGTGTAAGCTGTACCTTTAACCAGTGACAAGAGACCTTGTAGCTTGCAAAGTACACTTTGTAATGTACCAATCACCCTGAGAAGAAGTGAAAGAACCTGGACAAAGGACACCGAAGAATTGAAGACCGTGGGAAGCAAAAGGAACATCTCGTTGAATCTTATGAACTGGTGCTATTGAACTGTGTTATCCCAGTTTTATTCTCCTCCACACACAACCCAATTTTTTTTCCATGTGTCTGTTCCTGTCTGTATGTGTTTTGGGATTCAAAACAGGGTCAGAGTTTCAATTGTAGACTTATATGCTGATCGTTCATAGTTTTGTTTACCTGTGTTTAGAATCTATTTATATGTCATCAACAGTAGTTCTTATTAAGTATGTGAACATAGTCCGTTTTTTTCGTTAACCTGATTCAATCATACAGGTAAACTGGCAACTTTGTGTACTTGGATTAAATGGTTATCTTTTTTGGCATCCCCACATGTACTGGAGTTGAAGAATCAGGGCATTTTTCTGAATGGATTATAAATTGTAATTCTTTTGCTGATCTGGTCTTGAAACCTCCTCTCGAACCTCACTGTCACGGACTGCCTCAAAGAATGATGCCATACTGGTCCCAAGTTCCAGCAGGCTCCAAAACTACACTCCAACAAGCACCACTCAAGTTCCTTATCAACAAGGAGTTTCACTAAGGCAGTGCTGTCCTCTGGACATTTCCCCTGAGCAACAACCTTAATTGATGTTATCAAGTAAGCATTGCCCATGAACCTTTTAACTCAAACTCTCTCAGCTGTGCTGAGCATAACTGAATGTTGCCACATAGCAATTCTTGGAACAGTCTTCCATAAGGGTTATGAGGCATAGATTGCTAGGTTGCTATGTACTAAAGAAAATAAATACAAACATCATACATTTTGAAAACTAATACCTTGCATCCAAAACCCTTGGTCCCAAATGTCAACTGCTGTCATCCTTTGGGATGCTGTCAGGGCAGACTTGGCAGGGTGCTCCAGTGCATTTGAAGTTGTGAGAAAGTGAAGAGTTTAAAATAGTCTTTCAAGGGATGTGGAAGGTGCTGGTAAGCCAGTATTTGTTGCACATCATTAACTGCTCCTAAGATGGTAGAAGTGACCTGCCTTCTTGAACCACTGCAGTCCTTGCAGTATAGGGACACCACAGTGTTGTTGGGAAGAGATTTCCAGAATTTTGTAGTAACGGTGAAGGAACAGCAATAAAGTTCTAAGTCAGAATGTTGTATGATTTGGAGGGTACCTTGCATTTGATGGTGTCCTTATGTATCTTGTCCTCCTGAAGTAGCCGGGGCAGCAAGTTGGGAAGATTCTGGAATCTTAGTGAGTTATTGCAGTGCATTTTGTAGATGGTATACCCTGGGCTGCTACTGTGCATCTTGGGTAGAGGAAGTGAATATTTAAAGGTTATGACTGGGATGCCAATCAGGAAGGCTGTTTTGCCCAGGATAACGTTACATTTCTTGTTTCTTGAGTGCTATGTAGTTGTACCTTTCCAGGCAAGTGGGGTGTGTTCTTCCACACGTGTGACTTGTGCCTTTTAGATAGTATTGAACTTGAGGAATTAGGAGAGGAGTTACTCTCCAGAGTTTCTGGCCTCTAACTTGCCATTGTAATCACAGTATTTATAAGGGTGGAGTAGTCTGTTTCTGGTCATTGGTAACTCAGGATATTGATGGTGGGGAATTCAAATCACAATTATGTCAACCATTGTCTTTTCAGTGGTGCAATAGGCTCAAGGGTGTCTTTTGAGCAGCTTGTGCTCCAGTTTTTAGGTTTAGACTTCTTCATCCATCCAAATCTCTCTAGCACCTGATCAAGTTACTGCTTGCTTGCAGTTCCTCCCTTTGCCTTGACATCACTTGCAAGCTAACAGAGTTCTTTGCTACAGAACACACTATAGGCACTGGAAATACCTTTATACTATTCTTTAATCCCTAGCTACAAAAATAAATACAAAGTCACAATTTTATTTTAAATATATATTTTAGGGACCAGTTCATGCCCTGTTATCATCGTCCACATTTGCTCAACCATTCTTTTATAGCTTAAGCACTACTGCCAAATTTTCCGACATGATCTCTTCATAAATATTCTTTTGTACCTCATACATTTACATTAAAGCTCTCTTCTGAAGAAGCTTTCTTTTCCTTAACTACGTAGCTGAGAACTAACTCGGTCCATCAAAATCTCAGGCTGAAAAGGCCAAATTAAGTAAACTATACAAATCATCATCTGGGGCCACGTTAACTTCAGCTCAAAAAGCATCTAGATGAAAATTCTTTCTGCTCAATTCTATGGTAAGCTGTGACAGATAAAGGTGAGGTTAAGGACAGATCAAAAACAAGGGTAAGAATTTTACATTCGGGCATTGCCTAGCCAAGTGCCAATAAGGGCAACAGGGCAGGGGAAGAATGGGTGAATGAGACATGGTATGAGGTATGACATGGACATGTGGTTTACAAAGGTGGTAGAGAGGAGTTGTGGCTGGGACATTAAAAGCTTGCTGTGACAAAGATGAGCTGACAGACGAGCAGAGTTTCAGTCTCAGCAATGACATAGATATTTGATTACGAATGTCGTCTAAAATTAAAGCATTGCACCATGGCTTGCTAAACACACTAGCTAGAAACTACCTTAACTGAAATTACTGGTCTGGTTAGCACAGTGGTTACGTTATCAATGGCTTGGAATCACAAATTAAACTCCCATCACAGCAGCTGAGAAATTTAAATTCAATTAAAAACATTTGGAATAAAAAGCTAGCTTTATCACTGGTCATCATGATGTTACTAATTGTGAAAAGCCATCTGGTTCAGCGGTGTCTCAAAGGGAAGGAAAATCGTCATCACTACCTGATCTAGTTTGTACATGAATCCAAATTCACAGCAAGTTGCTTAAGTTTTGCAACAAAAACAAAGTTGCTGGAAAAGCACAGCAGATCTGGCAGCATCTGTGAAGGAGAAATGAATTAATGTTTCTGGTCCACCGACCATTCCTCAGAACTGGTTCTGAAGTTCTGAGAAAGGGTCACCAGACCGGAAACGTTAACTCTGTTTTCTCCTTCACAGATGCTGCCAGACCTGCTGTGCTTTTCCAGCAACTACTCCAGATGAACACAATTTTCCAGTTCACATATGCAGACTGAATGTATTATTAAAACAGGTTAAATATTTATGACTAAAATGAATAATGTAAAATTTAAATCAAGTAAGAACAATTATATGCATATTTCAATCTAGCTGCTACAGTAAAAAAAATTCAGGAAATGAAAATGAAAGTTAACCTTGAAGTAGGATGCAATATTTTAAAATAAATATCACTAAGAACACACGATTAGTTGAAATAACCCTAAATCTTGTTGATCAATGTGACTGTGATCAGTGATTACAATTTACAACACAAGTATTGTGGTCTTGCAGCAAAATTGTTAATTTCATAAGATCCTGTAAAGTTCAATCACTAGAATTTGTTCGCAACTGATCTACATATCTATTTAAAACATTGTGCATTATTTATTTCAGTCATAACACATTTCACACGTTACGAATGCACTCCAGCTGCATTTTCGTACATATAGGGAAGTATTTTTGATGAATTCCAGCATAACGTGAATTTATAAGTGCTGCTGATAATGCACAGAAGTTAATTCATAACATGTTTAAATTCTAGTTTGCTTGGTTTTAAATGAAGGGGAGACACATCTACAGACTGATCTTGGAGCAGAGATGAACATCCGCATGACAAATATATTTTTTAAAAAAACTTAACAGTATTAACAATAAACTAAGAAGAATTATAAATACTAAGTCCATGTGTCATATGTGGCCAGAAGTCCGACAACCACCCAAAGAAAGTCCCTACACCTTCCCTCAAAATTCAGGCAACTCAGGAGTTTTTATTTCTTAAGCATCAACTGTTCTGTCTGAACTTAGTTCACCACGGAGGTTTGAAATGGTTTTTGGTGCTCCTTGGCAGAGAAAAAGTTCAATTCATATCAGCACTTTGGGTCCTATCCAAATCAATGTAAACAAATGATTTAATGTGGGCTTGAAGCTCCAGGGTAGCAAAACCAAACCTTCAATGCTCTTCTTATCTTAAATTGTTCTTTACCACCCACCTGCCACAACCGTTCTACATCCAACTTGTCAAGTACACTAAGGGTCTTGTACATTTCAAATCAGGTCTCCTTTCATTGTCCTAAATTCCAAACAGTACAAATCCAACATACCCAACCTCTTATAAGAAAATCACTTTATCTACAATCAACTTAATTAACCTTGTCTGACTGCCTCCAATGCTGGTATATCTTTCCTTAGGTCAGAACTGTTCACAGTATTCTGGCCAGATCAGTGCCACAAATAATTTTAGCAAGACATTCCAATTTTTATAATCCATCCCTTTGAAATAAAAGGCCAACATTCCATTTGACTTCCCTACCTGCTAAACTTGGATGCTAACGTTTTGCGCTTCACGGATAAGAATTGCCAAATTTTTGTGTATTGTAGCTTTCTGCAGTCTTTATTCATTTAAATAATTTTCAGTTCACCAATTCCTTCTGCAAAAGTGCAGAAAAGTTCCCCATGTTATAGTTCATCTATCAAGCTTTCGCTTATCCTGTCTACATCCCACTTTAGACCCTCTATAGTTCACCCTCACTACTTACTTTCCTATCTATTTTGGTGTCATCCACAACCTTAGAGCACATTCTATATGATAACCAAGTCATTCAAAAAAGTGAAAATAATTGTGGCCTCTGCACTCATCCCTATGGCAATATATCCCAAGAGTGAATCTGATGAAAAGCTGTGTACCAAGATCAATTGATTGTGCAGACATGATTGTAACCAAGTCCTTAATGGGACTGATTTTTGGTCACATGTTCATCTTTTCTCATCTTCTCCCATTCCATTTTTTTTGAAACCACAAAATGACAGGGCACTGGAGCAGGAGACATGACTTCATAATTGAAACCAGTTATGTCATTATCCAGTGTAACTATTTTGGCAGTTAAGGGTAGATTATGTTCACTTTTGTTTCAATAGTAGCTAAGATCTGATTCATACAGGAGAGTGACTTGTGGGTTATGGACAGCAGAGGTTTTCATAGAATCCCTACAGCACGGAAAGAGGCCATTCAACCCACTGAGTCTGCGCTGACCCTCCAATGAGCATCATACCCAGACCTAGTCCCCGCAGCCCTGTATTTACTATAGCACCTAGCCCGTGCATCTTTTGGCTGCGGGAAGAAACCAGAACCTGGAGGAAACCCATGCAGGCCTGGGAGAAAGTGCAAACTCCACACAAACAGTCATCAAATGCCAAAATCAAACTTGGGTCCCTGGCAAAGTGGTCTGCCACTGCTAGCCCAAATTTTGTGTCCCATTTTGTGTCAAAATATTGGGAGAGTTTAGGACAAGAGGGTACAACATCAGAGTAAGGAACCACTCAATGAGAGATCAGGTGGAGTTTTTTAATCTCAGAGGGCAGTGAATCTGTGGAATTTTCCACTGAAGACAGTTGTCAAGGCTGGGTTGTTGAGTATGTTCAAGGCTCACGTTAAAAATTTTTGATCATTCTGGAAATTGAGAGTTATGGGGGGAAAAAAGCAGGAAAAGTGGTGTTGAGGATGACAATATCAACCATAATCTCATTGAATGGCAGAGGGGGCCAAATGGGTCAAATGGTCTACTTCTGTTCCCACAACATATGATCTTACAGATATGTCAAGAAAAGAAATGCAGCGGCAGACATTTAGAAATTCAGAATTTAAATTATTTCAGACTACAGAGTATACATATTTGCCAAAGGAAATTATCAAGGAGTGGATACACCATCCATTATTAACTAAAGCAAATTAACAATCATATCAAGTTTAAAAGAAGATGCACATGAACATGCAATGAGGAGTGTCAGGTTACAAGAATAGACAAAACATAAAACATGGCTAAAAACTTAATAAGTAGGCACCTAGAAGAGTTCAAGAGAAAGCTACATAGAAAAAGCAAATAGCGAGAGAGCTATAGAAATTTTACAAAGAAAAGACTTAATTAGGAAAGCGTTAGTTGCACGGAATGAGAATCTGGAGAAATAAAACAGAAAATAACAAGATAGCAGAAGAATTGGCAGGTATTTTGCATTGGTCCTCAACGTAGAGGATCAGTAACATCTCAGAAATAGCTTTGATTATCTGCATACTGAAATTGGCAAGGAATAGAAAAAAAACTTAAGAAAATTACAACTGCCAGAGAAATGGCAATGAGAAAATTGTTGGGGCTGAGGAGAGAAGGACTTCATGCTTAGTTTCAAAAGTAGCCATTTGAGATGGTTGATGTATTGCTTCCAAATTTGGTGGCTTGTATCTGTTTAGCAAGATAGAAGATGTCATGTCACAGGGATCAGTGTCAGGTCTCAAGTTTTCACAATTTTATACAAATGTCTTGGATGAGGGGACCATGAGTATGGAAGCTAAATTCATCAAAAACACAAAGATAGGTAGAAAAGTAATTTATGAAAATCATATAAAAGGTGGCTGCAAAAGGATACAGTTAGGTGGGTGAGTGATCAAAGATCTAGCAAGAGGATTATAATTTTGAAAACTTCATTTCAGCATAAATAATAAAAAAAATTAGTGAGAGACTGTAGAGTTCTGAGATGCAGAGAGATCTCGGTGTCTTACTGCATGAATCATGGAAGGTTGGAATGCAGGTACAGGATGTAATCAGCAAAGTTAAGAGAACTTTGTTGCTGATTTCAAGGGGAACTGCATGCAGAAGTGGGAGGTTATGCATCAGTTTTACAGGGCACTGGAGAGACACTATCTGGGGTACTGGTCTCCTTATTGAAGGAAAAATTTAAATGTGTTGGAAGAAGTTCAGAGAGGATTTACTTTCTTCATCCGAAATGGGTGGGTTAGTTTCAGGTGAAAAATTGGACAGGCTAGACTTGTACCCACTGAAGTCTGGAACAGTATGAGGTGAATTGACTGTACAAGTAAGATTCTGAGGGGTTTTGACAAGATGTAAGTGGAAAGTATGTTCCCCTTTTGTAGGGGATTCCATAACTTGGTGCAATTGTTGGAAAATAAAATGAAATGTTAATTTAGTATGAAAATACAATTTTCCTTTTCTCATAAGATTGAATCTCTTTGGAACACTTTCTCAAAAAAAAATGAATCTGTTGAAACAGAGGTATATAGATTCTTGATAAGCAGGTGGCTATTGTGACTAGGCAGGAATACACAGAGTGATTAGATCAGCTTTGATCTTGCTGATTGGCAGAGCAGGCTCGAGGGGGCGAGTGCTACCCCTACACTTTGTTTGTGTGTGCCTCGAGATATCCTGAGGTCACAAAAGATGCTTTACAAAACAGGAGGAGATTTTCTTTATTCATGTCAGAATTCCAAATGTCCTCGACTTCGACAGGAGGTAGTTACGAAGCATGTTTTCGAATCTGATATAACATTTTAGCCAAAGGGGAACAGTGCAAAAATCCTGGAACTCATTTCCTCATGGTATTACAGGTCTACCTTCAGCAAATGATTGCAGGGGTTCTAACCTTTTTAGTAGGACTTCTTTTAAATAAATATTCTACACAAAACAAGTACTAAGTATTCTGTTACTATCAGATTATTCTATATAAAACCATAAGCAGATCAGTGCTGGAGATAATGGGAACTGCAGATGCTGGAGATTCCAAGATAATAAAATGTGAGGCTGGATGAACACAGCAGGCCAAGCAGCATCTCAGGAGCACAAAAGCTGACGTTTCGGGCCTAGACCCTTCATCAGAGAGGGGGATGGGGGGGAGGGAACTGGAATAAATAGGGAGAGAGGGGGAGGCGGACCGAAGATGGAGAGTAAAGAAGATAGGTGGAGAGGGTGTAGGTGGGGAGGTAGGGAGGGGATAGGTCAGTCCAGGGAAGACGGACAGGTCAAGGAGGTGGGATGAGGTTAGTAGGTAGCTGGGGGTGCGGCTTGGGGTGGGAGGAAGGGATGGGTGAGAGGAAGAACCGGTTAGGGAGGCAGAGACAGGTTGGACTGGTTTTGGGATGCAGTGGGTGGGGGGGAAGAGCTGGGCTGGTTGTGTGGTGCAGTGGGGGGAGGGGATGAACTGGGCTGGTTGAGGGATGCAGTGGGGGAAGGGGAGATTTTGAAACTGGTGAAGTCCACATTGATACCATATGGCTGCAGGGTTCCCAGGCGGAATATGAGTTGCTGTTCCTGCAACCTTCGGGTGGCATCATGGTGGCAGTGCAGGAGGCCCATGATGGACATGTCATCAAGAGAATGGGAGGGGGAGTGGAAATGGTTTGCGACTGGGAGGTGCAGTTGTTTGTTGCGAACTGAGCGGAGGTGTTCTGCAAAGCGGTCCGAAACCAAGCGGAGGCTTGGGGACCGCTTTGCAGAACACCTCCGCTCAGTTCGCAACAAACAACTGCACCTCCCAGTCGCAAACCATTTCCACTCCCCCTCCCATTCTCTTGATGACATGTCCATCATGGGCCTCCTGCACTGCCACCATGATGCCACCCGAAGGTTGCAGGAACAGCAACTCATATTCCGCCTGGGAACCCTGCAGCCATATGGTATCAATGTGGACTTCACCAGTTTCAAAATCTCCCCTTCCCCCACTGCATCCCTCAACCAGCCCAGTTCATCCCCTCCCCCCACTGCACCACACAACCAGCCCAGCTCTTCCCCCCCACCCACTGCATCCCAAAACCAGTCCAACCTGTCTCTGCCTCCCTAACCGGTTCTTCCTCTCACCCATCCCTTCCTCCCACCCCAAGCCGCACCCCCAGCTACCTACTAACCTCATCCCACCTCCTTGACCTGTCCGTCTTCCCTGGACTGACCTATCCCCTCCCTACCTCCCCACCTACACCCTCTCCACCTATCTTCTTTACTCTCCATCTTCGGTCCGCCTCCCCCTCTCTCCCTATTTATTCCAGTTCCCTCCCCCCATCCCCCTCTCTGATGAAGGGTCTAGGCCCGAAACGTCAGCTTTTGTGCTCCTGAGATGCTGCTTGGCCTGCTGTGTTCATCCAGCCTCACATTTTATTATCTCAGCAGATCAGTGCTACTATCTCAGATTGCTCTATACAGTTTCAGTACATAAATTAGTCATTGCTCGAAATGAAATAAATCAGCATTTAGAGGCATGAACCACAAATATCAGGTATGTTTTGAGTAGCCATCACATTATAAAACATCGAATAAAATGGTCTAAAATTTACTACACTACCATCACAGTTAGTGACTAATGTAAACACAACCAATTTTAAAACTGAATTCACAGGTCTGCTTTGCAGACTCTGTAATCAACACAATTAATTGATGTTACACCATTCCTAAATTCACATATCTTAAAGTCTACATTCAGTAACAGTGGAAGTTCTACATTTAAATTTATTTCTGGCAGTAATTTCATTTCGCTAAATTTACCAAGCTGTCCCACAAGTGGAACAGATGCTTGTTCAAATTAATTTGGACTTGTTGAATCAAATACAGCAAATCCTCCTTACAGAATTCCAGACACAGACAACATTAATAGCAACTGGGATTGCTTGCCTGTGCTATAGGTAATACATGGCTAGAATGGTCATATCAATTACAATATTACATTTATCCAATCGTTCCTGTTGAGCACTCAATGTAAAACATTTGCCTATTAATCTCAATAATTCCACAACAACTACATTCATTCTTTCAGCTGCTAGTAAGCAACTAAAATGATTTCTGTGAAACAATTAACTTATCATTCTATCACAATCTTGGAAGTAGGACAATACTTGGCATCATTAAGGAGGTTCTTTAGGTTGAATTATAAATGCACTGCAATAACTCACCAAGGCTCTTTTGATAGCACTTTCCAAACCCAAAGTCAACTACTGAGAAGGACAAAGACTGCAAGTGCATAGGAATACCACCATCTGCAAATTCTGTCCAGGCCATAACATACAGAAGTATAATTAGGCCATTCTGCCCAATTAGGCCATTCTGCCCTAAATGACTAGTGCATTTACTAACCCATTCTCCTGCCTTTTCCCTGTAACTCTTGATCACCTTACCAAATCAAGAAGTGTGCCGACCTGAAATGTCAAGCTTTCCTGCTCCTCTGATGCTGCTTGGTCTGCTGTGTTCATCCAGCTTCATACTGTTATCTCAAATCAAGAACCTATTGGTTTTAAATACACCGAATGAGTTAGGTCCCACAGACCTCTGAGGCAACGAGTTCCACAGATTAACCATCCTCAAGAAATTCCTCATCTCAGTATTCTTAACTGGAACCATATCACCACTCCTTCAACATCACTGGGTCAAAATCCTGGAACTCTCTTCGTAATAGCAGTGCGAGTGAGAGTTCACCACATAGACTACAGTTCAAGAAGGGAGCTTGCCACCATCTTATCCAGGACAATTAGAGATTGGTTTTTAAAGCTGGTTTAGTCAGTGATGGTGATCAATTATGAATTTTTTTTTTCCATGCAATCTGATTGCTATTTGATAAGCCCCTCCTGGAAAATGCTCTCACGTAGCTTCAGAGGAGGCCAAGGTGAAGCTCAATTACCTATATCCCCATCTCTGTCCCAAATAAATTAAATCCCCATTAAAGCCATTGGCACATTATCTAATTGGCCTGTTCAGAAATGTTATTACACAAATCTGGAGCAGGTGGGATCTGAACCTGGAGAGTAACCACTAGGATAAAACACTGGTGGATAGTAACACCAGTAGGACCAACAAGAAAAGACTGAGCTAGATGTAAGGTGCAAGTATAATCAAACCAGTTGAAGCCTGAGACAGGAGAAATCACTCAGTCTACCTTTGTATCTCAAAATCTACCCAGTTTCTACATTGTGAAGCCGAATGAACAGAAAAAGAAAGGAAGGAATGGCTTCTAATAATTCTAAAGGACTAGAATTAGTCCTCAGCCTTGAGATTATTGGCATTCCTTTCTCCAGTTCCGTTTCCATACTTCATCTTGCTGCTGGGTGTTCTCAAAAGAATTGTCTCTCTTCACAAAGTGGTTTCCCCTAAGACAGTTTCTTCTGAACAGAGGTCTCCCATGCATTGACATCCATGTTGCATTCTTGAGGGAAGCCTTCAGGAAGACTTTGAAACACTTCCTTTGTGGTCTCGTTCAAGTACGTTCCTTGAGCTGGGCAAAGAAGATTGGTTTTGGTAGTTTGAGCTCAGGGGTCCTGAGCAGATGGTCAGTCCAGCAGAGTTGGTTTCAGATAATCACGGTCTTGATACAGGTGCTGTAAGCTGCTTCAGGATGATGTTGGTGTACCTGCCCTTCCAGCTTATGCAGAGAATACATCTCAAACAAAGCTGGTACTTATTGTGGATCTTGTTGTGGTGTCTATACATAGTTCAAGTTTTGGAGCCATGTGGAAGAATCCAAAAGATGACTGCCTTGTACACAAGGATTTTGGGAGCAGAACAGATATCATGGTTGAAGGCTTGCATCGTTTAGAGTCTGAAGGCACCAGTCACAGATTGGATGCAATGATGAATCTCTGCATCAATGTTAGCCTTAGATAAGAGATAGCTTCCCAGGTAGTCAAAATGTCAAATGTTTGAGGGAACTTTTACATTGATCTTAATGGAAGGATGGACCAGAACCTGATCTGGAATGGGTTGGTAAAGGAGCTGAGTCTTCCTGAGCGACAAGCTGAGACCAATTCTTCAGCAGGCTTCCAGAAAAGCATTAATTGAAGCTTGAAGATTCTCTTCTGAGAGTGCAGAGATCACATTGTCATCCACATACTGAAGTTCCCCAAGTGAGATCAGTGTCATTTTCTTCTTAGATTTCAACACTGTAGTAATACATCATATAGAGAGCTTTTAAAAATCTAATGTGGTACAGAACACCTCATATTTTCTAATTCACCTGTTCAGAGATGTTCTTAAACACCTCTGGAGAAGTGGGACCTGACCCCAGGCCTCCTGGGTCAGGGAGAGGAACATCACTACTACATCACAATAACTTTTAAAATCCCTTAAGTTTTTAACTTTTGTTTTTACATATCTGGAAGTATGATCACACACAACTAGACAACTATTCCCATCACCAAGTCACCCGTGCTATTTTTTTCACCTATTAAACACCACCAGTACATCACCTGTGTTTGAGTTTCTCCTTTTCGATTATCCTTTTAAATCACTAAGTAAACACAGTGGACATGTCATCATAGCTTGGTTTCTCCAATGCAGGTGTGAATAATTTGTTGAAATGCACACAGCCACCATGTCCCTATGTGAATAATATTAAAGGCCCTCTTATGGTGCAGTGGTAATGTCCCAATCTCTGATCCATGAGGGCTGGGTGCAACTTTCACCTTCTCAAGAAGTGCATAGTATCATCTCTGAACAGGCTGATTAAAAATATCTATGCATAAATTCATTGCTGTTTGCACTTTGGCCCATCAAGGGCTGTTCAAGCCAATTAAAGGTTCATAAAACTAAGAAATAGGAACAAGAGTAGGCCATTTGGTCTCTTGAGCCTGTTCCACAATAAGATCATAATTGATCTAACATACCTTACATTCTCTTTCCTGCCCCTTCCCATAAGCCTTGATTCACCTACTGATCATTTATTAATCTCAGCCTTTAATACTACACACAATTGACAGTATAATGTGTGCTGCAATAGTTGTGGCCCTACCTCTGAGCTGGGAGATCAGGATTCTTATCCCACCTGCTCCAGATGCGTGTAATAGTATCTCTATACAGCTGATTAGGAAGAATAAATGATGAGATGCTGGGCTCTGGTACAGTGATAGCGTGCCCATCTCTGAGCCAGGAGACCTGAGTTCAAGTTCAGAGATAGCAAGAACTGCAGACGACAAGGTGTAGAGCTAGATGAACACAGCAGGTCAAGCAGCGTCAGAGGAGCAGGAAAGCTGACGTTTCAGGCCTAGACCCTTCTAGTCAGCCTTACTGCTCCTCCAACGCTGCTTGGCCTGCTGTGGTCATCCAGCTCTACACCTGGTTATCTGAGTTCAAGTTCAGTTGTATGTCATATTATGTCTGAGCAGGTTGAATTTTTTAAGTAATGGGACGTGCCCAAATAGAAACACGCCACAATAACTATCAAAATCATAATCATTGTTCCTATCTTTCAGGCAGCAGTGAGATACTTGTTTTAGACCTCCTTTACAACCATCTTTTATTTCATTATTTGTCTTATTACCAGGCACCATTAACATTTTTGTCATTTAATTATTCTTGTTGTCTAACTCATCATAGATTTTGGCGATCAAGGAGTCAATGGGTATGGGGAGATGGCAGGAAAGTACAGATGAAGTAGAAGCTCAGCCTTGATTGTGATGAATGTTGAAGCTCAAGCAGCTCTTACCCATGTTCCTCTGGATACAGATCCACACCCAAAGACATCATGATCTAGCACTTAGTCGCAAATAGCAGAAGAATTCAAGTTCAATCCCCTCATTTACCCTGAAAGTAGCCAGCTGAGGCCATTAAGATGTGGTCAAATTGACATGTTTTGCTAGCCACAGAGAAACAGAGGGAAGGAATTAAATCTTGATGAAAGGATGAATCAAACCAGAACCACCCCCTATCCAGTCATAAGGCAATGTTCAACAAAAGAAGATCTTTCCCATTTTAAGCCTAAAAATGTCCGATTTAGGAGAAAGAATAATCAAAAGATTTCTCAGAATTAGTTGTAGAATATTCAAATTATTCATAACTATGACAATGTAATTCTTGAATAACAAGTAGCGCATGTGCCAAAGTACACAATGTGTCACTCAGAAGAATAGGAGAATAAACAAGAACAAGAGTGAGTGGTGAACTTAATCCAAGACTCACTGTACTTCAGACAAGGGACAAGGTTGGGAAGGACAGGCCTTCACAGTGATCTCAAACCTATTACAATGAAAGCGCACAAATCACGCTTGGAGTACAGCATACAATTCTGGTCGGCATGCTGTAGGAAGGATGTTAGTGAACTGGAAGAGGTGCAATAAAAAAGGATTTACAAGGATGTTACCAAGACTGGATGGTTTGAGTTATAAAGGAGAGGCTGGGACCTTATTCCCCTCGACTGTGGGAGGCTGAGGGGAGACCTCACAGAGGTTTATTAAATCATGAGGGGCATAGATGACGTCAGTTGCCAAGGTTTCCTCCTTAAGGTGCGGGTTCATAGGTTTAAGGAGAGAAGGGAAGGATTTAAAAGGGACCTTAGGCGCAATTTTCTTCAAACAGAGGGTGCTGCGTAAATGATAGAGCTGTCAGAGAAAGTGGTAAAAGGTGAGTACAATTACAATATATATAAGACATTTGGACAGGTACATAGATAGGAAAGATTTAGAAGTCTTTGGGCCAAACTCAGGTAAATGGGACTCGTTAAGACCATAAGACATAAGACATAGGAGTGGAAGTCAGGCCATTCGGCCCATCGAGCCCACTCTGCAATTTAAGTCATGGCTGATGGGCATTTCAACTCCACTTCCCTGCACTTTCCCCGTAGCCCTTGATTCCTTCTGAGATCAAGAATTTGTCGATCTCTGCCTTGAAGGCATTCGCTTTAGGAAACCTGGTTGGCATGGATGCTCTGGGCCAAAGGTTGTGTTTCCATGTTGTATGACTCAAAGTCAAAGCAAGTAAATGTGAAATACCAACACTCTGTTCAGAGTGGAGAGGCGATGGCCTAGTGGCATTATTGCTGGTCTGTTAATCCAGAGACCTAGCTAACATTCTGGGGACGCGAGTTTGAATTCTGTCAAGGCAGAAGGTGGAATTTGAATTCAATAAATATCTAGAATTAAAAACCTAAAAAGATGACAATCCACTGTTGATTGTCAGGAAAAAAAACCCACTGGTTCACTAATGTCCTTTAGAGAAGGAAACTGCCATCTTACCCGGTATGGCCGATATATGACTCCAGATCCACAGCAATGTGGTTGACTCTGGACTGCCCTCTGGGCAATAAATGCTGCCTAGCCAGTGATGCCCACATCCCATAAATGAATATTTTTTTTAAAAAAAAATCACAGCAGCAAATGTTACTCCCCATTTCAGAAGTAAGGAGATAATTTAACAATAGAGGTGGAAAAACAGACAAAGATCCAGGACAAAAGTTAATTGGCATCTGCAAAAACATCAGAAAATTAATGAAAGTTAGCACAATTTGCAAACCATGTTTGACTAGCTAGATTGAATGTTGATGTTACAGAGCTGACAAGGGGAAATCTGTATACTTCAACCTTTCATAACATGCCATTTGTCATCCTAATTGCTTGCTCTACATGTTTACTTTACAATTTATATACAAGGAGTTCCAAATCCCTCTTTAAAAAAATTCTGCTCTTCCATTCTTTCTTCTGAGGTGGGAATTTTACAAGGTCCCACATTATATTGTGCCTACTACCTTTGCTGAACTGGTCATGTCCCTTGATAACAAGGTGTGCAGCTGGATGAACACAGCAGGCCAAAGAGCAATCTTAGGAGCAGGAAAGCTGACGTTTCAGGCCTAGACCCTTCATCAGAAATGGGGGAGGGGAAGAGGGTTCTGAAATAAATAGGGAGAGAGGGGGACGCAGATCGAAGATGGATAGAGGAAGCCTTTAATAGCGGCGACACAATTTAAAAGCAGGGAGGTTATGCTGCAACTCTATAAAACATCAGTTAGGCCACAGCTACAGTACTGTGTGCAGTTCTGAAATCCACATTACAGGAGGGACATGGAGAGAGTGTGCAGGGGCGATTAACCGGCATGTTACCTGGACTGGAGAGTTTTAGCTTTGAAGACAGATTAAATAAACTGCAGTTGTGTTCCTCGCAGCAGAAGATACTGATTGAGGTATAAAATCATGAGGGGCACAGATAAGGTAGATAGGAGGGAACATCGCCCCTTTGTGGAGGGTTCAATAACCAAGGGGCATAGGTTTAAGGTAAGGGGCAAATTTAGAGGAGATGTGAGGAAAAGTATTTTCACCTAGATGGTGGTGGGAATCTGGAATTCACTGCCTATAACAATGGTAGAGGCAGAAACCATCACCACATTTAAAAGAAGTATTTATATGTACAAAGCTATGGGCCAAGAGATGGAACTGGGATTAAAACAGTTAGATTAGTATCAGAGATAATGGGAACTGCAGATGCTGGAGATTCCAAGATAATAAAATGTGAGGCTGGATGAACACAGCAGGCCAAGCAGCATCTCAGGAGCACAAAAGCTGACGTTTCGGGCCTAGACCCTTCATCAGAGAGGGGGATGGGGGGACGGAACTGGAATAAATAGGGAGAGAGGGGGAGGCGGACCGAAGATGGAGAGTAAAGAAGATAGGTGGACAAGAGAGTTGCAATGGGAGAGAGATTCCCTGAGGTTGGTCCGGAGGGAGGAGGGTAACTTCTTCAGGTTAGGCATCCCTGGAAGAGGCTTCGCAGTGAGGTTAAAATAGTATCAGAGATAATGGGAACTGCAGATGCTGGAGATTCCAAGATAATAAAATGTGAGGCTGGATGAACACAGCAGGCCAAGCAGCATCTCAGGAGCACAAAAGCTGACGTTTCGGGCCTAGACCCTTCATCAGAGAGGGGGATGGGGGGAGGGAACTGGAATAAATAGGGAGAGAGGGGGAGGCGGACCGAAGATGGAGAGTAAAGAAGGTAGGTGGTGAGAGTGTCAATGGGAGAGAGATTCCCTGAGGTTGGTCCGGAGGGAGGAGGGTAACTTCTTCAGGCTCCTGAGATGCTGCTTGGCCTGCTGTGTTCATCCAGCCTCACATTTTATTATCTTGGAATCTCCAGCATCTGCAGTTCCCATTATCTCTGATACTATTTTAACCTCACTGCGAAGCCTCTTCCAGGGATGCCTAACCTGAAGAAGTTACCCTCCTCCCTCCGGACCAACCTCAGGGAATCTCTCTCCCATTGCAACTCTCTTGTCCACCTATCTTCTTTACTCTCCATCTTCGGTCCGCCTCCCCCTCTCTCCCTATTTATTCCAGTTCCGTCCCCCCATCCCCCTCTCTGATGAAGGGTCTAGGCCCGAAACGTCAGCTTTTGTGCTCCTGAGATGCTGCTTGGCCTGCTGTGTTCATCCAGCCTCACATTTTATTATCTTAAAACAGTGAGATGATTGGTCTATCTTATCTGCATCGGTCAAAAGCAAAGGGCCTTTTATTGCGCTGTAGACCTCTACGACAAGCTGATGGAATGGGTGGACAAATGGCTAACAAAATTTAATGCACAGAAATGTGAAGGTAATCATTTGGATTGTTGGGACTGTTCTCTTTTGAAAACATCGAGAAGAGTTCAGGTGGAGAGGGGTGCAGTGAGAGTCAAGTGACAAATCGATTCCACTGGCAAAAGACTGAGAACCAAAGAAGACTGATTTAAGGTGACTGGTAAAATAAGCAGAGGTCACATAAGAGAAGACTTTTCTATGCAGCAAGTGGTTACAATCTCAAATTCACGTGACTGTGGAGGTGGTAGTTTCAAAGTCTTCAAAAGAGCACAGTACTAAATACCCAAAGACAGAACATTTGCAGGGCTATGGGAAAAGGGGAGGGTGCTTGCAATTGGGTGATACAATGGCCTCGTATGCTATAATCATTCCCTGATTCTTTGAGAGAATAATGAACATATCAGAGCAAATTGATAGATGAGGCAAATTCTGGATTACAGATTCTACAGTAAAGAAATAATAAAACACAGGAAGCAATAGTATTAAACATGTTTAACACAATAAGTAACATTCAGGAATTTTTTTTAAACAGAAGACGACTGGAAAACAAATGAAGTGAGTAAGAAACAAGGAAAAGGATGATAGTCATGTGATTTTTAGACTTATTCTTGGTGGACTGATAAAACTGTATAGATTGGTCTTATTCATGGGGGCAAAGGTCATTAAAAAGTGAGCAATTACAGATGGTATAGTTTCCTCCTCCCACTCTGTGCAAACCTGTGTGAGAAGCAGGGGAGGCGATGGCCTAGTGGTATTTTTGCTGGACTGTTAATCCAGAGACTCAGATAATGTTCTGGGTACCTGGGTTTGAATCCTGCCATGGCAGATGGTCAAATTTGAATTCAATAAAATATCTGGAATTAAGAATCTAATGATGACCATGAATCCATTGCTGACTGTCAGAAAAACCCATATGGTTCAATAATGTCATTTGGGGAAGAAAACTTCCCTACCTGGTCTGGCCGTTAGTGACCCACAACAATGTGGTTGATTCCAAACTGCCCTCTGGGCAATCAGGGACAGGTAATAAATGCTGCCTGGCCTGCAACCCCCTCATCCCATTAAAGAATAAAGGAAGTAATGGACAAGAATGCACCAGGTGTCAACAATTTATTTCAGCAGCTCTCCTGAAAATTAGAATAGCAGGCTACAGGTACAGCCTTTTTGAATTACTGGGCCTCTTTCATAGAGATAGAGGGTTTTTGCGAAGAAACCTTGGTATGGGAGAGAACAGCAACATCTAAACTGAGTAGAATAGATAGTTAGATTTGCTACTAGTCTGAATTTCCTTAGTTCTGAACTAACATAATGATATGTTACCTCACAAACACCGGGTAAAGGTTAGAAGTTCACGGATGTTGAAGTTTCTTGGGAAGGGGTGGGATCAGGCAGAATATTAGCTCATTTCAGTATCAATAGCAGCTATTTGCTACTAGTTGAAGTAACCAGTTGAAGACTGAAAGGCAAAAGGAAATTCCAAGTGGGTGTTAGCAAGGAGCTTACAGTCAGTCATAGCCTAGTTACTGTTTCAATCCTTACTTGACATCATTCATATTAACAACTGTTAAAAGCAACAGAACAGAAAGTAATTGGAAAGGCCACTTACCACTCTATTTTGTATGGAGCATAAATATTATGATGAATTTTCATTAGTCTTGTGAAAATAACGACAATTATCGATGATCTTTTAGGCTCTGTATCATAAATGTGTTTATATACCACAAGCTTCCACATTCCCTTTTCAGCAAAGTAATGATATACTTTGTTTAAATGGATCTATAATTATGTGGGCGTCATCAGACAGAACAACAGGGCGATTCAAACCTGATCGGTTACAACCACTTGACACCCAAACAATCAGCAATTAAGTGACTCACCATATAGTTCAAACCTCTGACCAATTGACAGATAAAGTCAAGGAGGGTGTGATCTTTTTATAGTGATTGGGATTAATAACATCAGTAATCAGAGAGGAGGATCCAAACCACAGCTGCAAGCACGCTACTAATCCTAGATATTTTGAGTTGTTCATCATTTTGATGTATAAATTGGTTTGATTATGTCATTTGGTACCCGTACACACACATACAATACTATGTGTGACATGCACTAATAAATTCTTGAAATGTGTGGCAGCTTTTGTCAGACAAGGTAAACACTACAACAAAGTGATATCTCTTCATTCTTTCTGAAGTGCCACCCAAGTGGACAGGGTTGTTAAGAAAGCATATGGTGTTTTGGCTTTCATTAACAGGGGGATTGAGTTTAAGAGTCGTGAGATCTTGTTGCAGCTCTATAAAACTTTGGTTAGACCGCACTTGGAATACTGCGTCCAGTTCTGGGCGCCCTATTATAGGAAAGATGTGGATGCTTTGGAGAGGGTTCAGAGGAGGTTTACCAGGATGCTGCCTGGACTGGAGGGCTTATCTTATGAAGAGAGGTTGACTGAGCTCGGTCTCTTTTCATTGGAGAAAAGGAGGAGGAGAGGGGACCTAATTGAGGTATACAAGATAATGAGAGGCATAGATAGAGTCGATAGCCAGAGACTATTTCCCAGGGCAGAAATGGCTAGCACGAGGGGTCATAGTTTTAAGCTGGTTGGTGGAAAGTATAGAGGGGATGTCAGAGGCAGGTTCTTTACGCAGAGAGTTGTGAGAGCATGGAATGCGTTGCCAGCAGCAGTTGTGGAAGCAAGGTCATTGGGGTCATTTAAGAGACTGCTGGACATGCATATGGTCACAGAAATTTGAGGGTGCATCCATGAGGATCAATGGTCGGCACAACATCGTGGGCTGAAGGGCCTGTTCTGTGCTGTACTGTTCTATGTTCTATGTTCTATGTATTAGAAATAACAAAACTAGGTTTCCCTTTCAAAAAAAAAGGGCGGCACAACAGCGGTAGGAGCTCTGGTTTGATTCCAGCCTCAGGCAACTGTGTGGAGTTTGCACATTCTCCCTGCGTCTGAGATAATAAAATGTGAGGCTGGATGAACACAGCAGGCCAAGCAGCATCTCAGGAGCACAAAAGCTGACGTTTCGGGCCTAGACCCTTCATCAGAGAGGGGGATGGGGAGAGGGAACTGGAATAAATAGGGAGAAAGGGGGAGGCGGACCGAAGATGGAGAGTAAAGAAGATAGGTGGAGAGAGTGTAGGTGGGGAGGTAGGGAGGGGATAGGTCAGTCCAGGGAAGACGGACAGGTCAAGGAGGTGGGATGAGGTTAGTAGGTAGCTGGGGGTGCGGCTTGGGGTTGGGAGGGAGGGATGGGTGAGAGGAAGAACCGGTTAGGGAGGCAGAGACAGGTTGGACTGGTTTTGGGATGCAGTGGGTGGGGGGGAAGAGATGGGCTGGTTGTGTGGTGCAGTGGGGGGAGGGGATGAACTGGGCTGGTTTAGGGATGCAGTAGGGGAAGGGGAGATTTTGAAACTGGTGAAGTCCACATTGATACCATATGGCTGCAGGGTTCCCAGGCGGAATAGGAGTTGCTGTTCCTGCAACCTTTGGGTGGCATCATTGTGGCACTGCAGGAGGCCCATGATGGACATGTCGTCTAGAGAATGGGAGGGGGGAGTGGAAATGGTTTGCGACTGGGAGGTGCAGTTGTTTGTTGCGGACTGAGCGGAGGTGTTCTGCAAAGTGGTCCCCAAGCCTCCGCTTGGTTTCCCCAATGTATAGGAAGCCACACCGGGTACAGTGGATGCAGTATACCACATTGGCAGATGTGCAGGTGAACCTCTGCTTAATGTGGAATGTCATCTTGGGGCCTGGGATGGGGGTGAGGGAGGAGGTGTGGGGACAAGTGTAGCATTTCCTGCGGTTGCAGGGGAAGGTGCCGGGTGTGGTGGGGTTGGAGGGCAGTGTGGAGCGAACAAGGGAGTCACGGAGAGAGTGGTCTCTCCGGAAAGCTGACAGGGGAGGGGATGGAAAAATGTCTTGGGTGGTGGGTTTGGATTGTAGATGGCGGAAGTGTCGGAGGATGATGCGTTGTATCCGGAGGTTGGTAGGGTGGTGTGTGAGAACGAGGGGGATCCTCTTGGGGCGGTTGTGGTGGGGGCGGGGTGTGAGGGATCTGTTGCGGGAAATGCTGGAGACGCGGTCAAGGGAGTTCTTGATCACTGTGGGGGGAAAGTTGCGGTCCTTGAAGAACTTGGACATCTGGGATGTGCGGGAGTGGAATGTCTTATCGTGGGAGCAGATGCGGCGGAGGCGGAGCAATTGGGAATAGGGGATGGAATTTTTGCAGGAGGGTGGGTGGGAGGAGGTGTATTCCAGGTAGCTGTGGGAGTCGGTGGGCTTGAAATGGACATCAGTTACAAGCTGGTTGCCTGAGATGGAGACTGAGAGGTCCAGGAAGGTGAGGGATGTGCTGGAGATGGCCCAGGTGAACTGAAGGTTGGGGTGGAAGGTGTTGGTGAAGTGGATGAACTGTTCGAGCTCCTCTGGGGAGCAAGAGGCGGCGCCGATACAGTCATCAATGTACCGGAGGAAGAGGTGGGGTTTGGGGCCTGTGTAGGTGCGGAAGAGGGACTGTTCCACGTAACCTACAAAGAGGCAGGCATAGCTGGGGCCCATGCGGGTGCCCATGGCCACCCCCTTAGTCTGTAGGAAGTGGGAGGAGTCAAAAGAGAAGTTGTTGAGTGTGAGGACGAGTTCAGCTAGGCGGATGAGAGTGTCGGTGGAGGGGGACTGGTCGGGCCTGCGGGACAGGAAGAAGCGGAGGGCCTTGAGGCCATCTCCATGCGGAATGCAGCTGTACAGGGACTGGACGTCCATGGTGAATATGAGGTGTTGGGGGCCAGGGAATTGGAAGTCCTGGAGGAGGTGGAGGGCGTGGGTGGTGTCACGGACGTAGGTGGGGAGTTCCTGGACCAAAGGGGAGAAAATGGAGTCCAGATAGGTGGAGATGAGTTCGGTGGGGCAGGAGCAGGCTGAGATGATGGGTCGACCAGGGCAGGCAGGTTTGTGGATTTTGGGAAGAAGATAGAAACGGGCCGTGCGGGGTTGGGGAACAATGAGGTTGGAGGCTGTGGGTGGGAGGTCCCCTGTGGTGATGAGGTCGTGAATGGTGTTGGAGATGATGGTTTGGTGCTCGGGTGTGGGGTCATGATCGAGGAGGCGGTAGGAGGTGGTGTCGGAGAGTTGGCGTCTGGCCTCGGCGATGTAGAGGTCAGTGCGCCATACTACCACTGCGCCACCCTTGTCTGCGGGTTTGATGGTGAGGTTGGGGTTGGAGCGGAGGGAGCGGAGGGCTGCCCGTTCTGCGGGGGAGAGGTTGGAGTGGGTGAGAGGGGTGGAGAGGTTGAGGCGGTTAATGTCTCGACGGCAGTTGGAGATGAAGAGGTCGAGGGAGGGTAGGAGGCCTGGGGGTGGTGTCCAGGAGGACTTATGTTGGAAGCGGGTGAAGGGGTCAGTGGAAGGAGGGTTGGGTTCCCGGTTAAAGAAGTAGGCATGGAGGCGAAGACGGCGGAAAAACTGCTCTATGTCCAACCGTGACTGGTATTCGTTGATGTGTGGTTGTAGGGGGACAAAGGTGAGCCCCTTGCTAAGGACTGACCGTTCGTCCTCAGTCAGTGGGAGGTCTGGGGGGATGGTGAAGATGCGGCAGGGCTCAGTGTGGCTGTCTCCTCTGGGGTTGCAGGCTGTGGAGGTTGTGGGCGGAGCGATGAGGTCGTCGGCCGTGGGCGGGGTTCCGTCGGCCGTGGGCGGGTTTTCGCCGCAGTTCCCATTATCTCTGATACTATTTTAACCTCACTGCGAAGCCTCTTCCAGGGATGCCTAACCTGAAGAAGTTACCCTCCTCCCTCCGGACCAACCTCAGGGAATCTCTCCAGTTCCCTCTCCCCATCCCCCTCTCTGATGAAGGGTCTAGGCCCGAAACGTCAGCTTTTGTGCTCCTGAGATGCTGCTTGGCCTGCTGTGTTCATCCAGCCTCACATTTTATTATCTTGGAATTCTCCAGCATCTGCAGTTCCCATTATCTCTGATACTATTTTAACCTCACTGCGAAGCCTCTTCCAGGGATGCCTAACCTGAAGAAGTCAACCTCCTCCCTCCGGACCAACCTCAGGGAATCTCTCCAGTTCCCTCTCCCCATCCCCCTCTCTGATGAAGGGTCTAGGCCCGAAACGTCAGCTTTTGTGCTCCTGAGATGCTGCTTGGCCTGCTGTGTTCATCCAGCCTCACATTTTATTATCTTGGAATTCTCCAGCATCTGCATTTCCCATTATCTCTGATACTATTTTAACCTCACTGCGAAGCCTCTTCCAGGGATGCCTAACCTGAAGAAGTTACCCTCCTCCCTCCGGACCAACCTCAGGGAATCTCTCCAGTTCCCTCTCCCCATCCCCCTCTCTGATGAAGGGTCTAGGCCCGAAACGTCAGCTTTTGTGCTCCTGAGATGCTGCTTGGCCTGCTGTGTTCATCCAGCCTCACATTTTATTATCTTGGAATTCTCCAGCATCTGCAGTTCCCATTATCTCTGATACTATTTTAACCTCACTGCGAAGCCTCTTCCAGGGATGCCTAACCTGAAGAAGTCAACCTCCTCCCTCCGGACCAACCTCAGGGAATCTCTCCAGTTCCCTCTCCCCATCCCCCTCTCTGATGAAGGGTCTAGGCCCGAAACGTCAGCTTTTGTGCTCCTGAGATGCTGCTTGGCCTGCTGTGTTCATCCAGCCTCACATTTTATTATCTTGGAATTCTCCAGCATCTGCATTTCCCATTATCTCTGATACTATTTTAACCTCACTGCGAAGCCTCTTCCAGGGATGCCTAACCTGAAGAAGTTACCCTCCTCCCTCCGGACCAACCTCAGGGAATCTCTCCAGTTCCCTCTCCCCATCCCCCTCTCTGATGAAGGGTCTAGGCCCGAAACGTCAGCTTTTGTGCTCCTGAGATGCTGCTTGGCCTGCTGTGTTCATCCAGCCTCACATTTTATTATCTTGGAATTCTCCAGCATCTGCAGTTCCCATTATCTCTGATACTATTTTAACCTCACTGCGAAGCCTCTTCCAGGGATGCCTAACCTGAAGAAGTTACCCTCCTCCCTCCGGACCAACCTCAGGGAATCTCTCCAGTTCCCTCTCCCCATCCCCCTCTCTGATGAAGAGTCTAGGCCCGAAACGTCAGCTTTTGTGCTCCTGAGATGCTGCTTGGCCTGCTGTGTTCATCCAGCCTCACATTTTATTATCTTGGAATTCTCCAGCATCTGCAGTTCCCATTCTCCCTGTGTCTGCATGGGTTTCCTCCGGAATCTCTAGTTTCCTCCCACAGTCGAAAGATGTGCAGGTAAGGTGGATTGGCCATGCTAAATTGCCCATAGTGTCCAGGGGTGTTAGGTTAGATGGGTTAGACATGGAAATGCAGGAATAGGGGAATGGGTCTGGGTGGGATGCTCTTCAGAGGGGCGGTGTGGACTTGTTGGGCCGAATTGCCTGTTTCCACACTGTAGGGATTCTATGAAAACCATCAGGAATGATACATTCAAAATGTTTTTGCTAATAACTGCAAGTTCTGACTTTTAAATGTTTGAAGAATATTGTTATGCACAAATATTTGACAGCACAATTTCAGTAGTTTTAACTGAATTACAACAATTTATATTTCTATAGCAAAATTTTTCACACTAGGGATTCTATGATTCTCTAAATTTAAAATAATAAAACATCCCAAGACACCTCAGATGAAAATGTGACATCAACTCAAAGGAGATATTACAGCAGATGATGAAAAGACTTGTTGAACAGGTTGGTTTTTAGCAGCATCTTAAAGGAGAAAACAGCTGTGAATGATTTAGGGAGAGAGGGGGAGGCGGATCGAAGATGGACAAGAGAGTTGCAGTGGGACAGAGATCCCCTGAGGGAGGAGGGTAACTTCTTCAGGTTAGGCATCTCCGGAAGAGGCTTCGCAGTGAGGTTAAAATTGTGATCAGAGACTCCCCCTCTCTCCCTATTTATTTCAGAACCCTCTCCCCAGCCCCCTTTTCTGATGAAAAACATCAGATTTTGTGCTCCTAAAATGCTGCTTGGCCTACTGTGTTCATCCACCTCCACACTTTTCGTTATCTCGGATTCTCCAGCATCTGCAGTTCCCTTTATCTCTGCTGCCAAGTCACTCTTGTCGATGGACATTGAAATCCCGCAAAGTACAATCTGTGCCCTTGCCATCCTCAATGCTTCCTCTAAGTGCTGTTCAACATGGAAGCCCTGATTCATCAGCTGAGGGAGGACAGAACATGGTAATTAGCAAGAGGTTTCCTTACGCATGGAGCCACGAGGCTTTGTGGGGTCCGAAGTCAATTTTGAAGTCTCCTACAGCAACTTCTTTCTGACTGTATTCCACTGTGCTGCCACCTCTGCTGAGTCATGATTTAACATACGATGAACGGCTAAGGATCCTGGGACTGTACTCCTTAGAATTTAGAAGGTTGAGGGGAGATGTAATAGAAACTTACAAGATAAAGTATGGTTTAGAAGGGGTGGACGCTAGGAAGTTGTTTCCGTTAGGCGGGGTGACTAGGACCCATGGGCACAGACTTAAAATTAGAGGGGGTAAATTTAAAACTGAAATGAGACGACATTTCTTCAGCCAGGGAGTGGTGGGCTTGTGGAATTCATTGCCACGGAGTGCAGTGGAGGCTGGGACGTTGGAAGCCTTCGAGGCAGAGATCGACAAATTCTTGATCTCAGAAGGAATCATGGGCTACGGGGAGAGTGCAGGGAAGTGGAGTCGAAATGCCCATCAGCCATGATTTAAATGGCGGAGTGGACTTGATAGGCCGAATGGCCTTACTTCCACTCCTATGTCTTATGGTCTTATGACCTGTTGGTGTGCCAGGACATATCTAGGGATGGTGATAGTGGTGTCTGATACATGATCATACTCAAGCAATCATACCTTACAGACGTCAGGCTGTTGCTTGATTAGTCTGTGAGATAATTCTCCCAATTTTGGCACTAGCCCCCAGATGTTAACAAAGCGAGCTTTTCAGGTTCGACCGGGCTATTTCTGCTCTCATCTTTTCTGGTACCTAGGTCAATGCCAGGTAAACCATCCGGTTTCATCTGAGACTTTGTACAACTGAATGCCTTGCGAGGAGCTGAATTGTCTGCTTGTGCTTCAAGTTCTTCTGTTTTGGCTGGGCTTCACAGAGGAACTGTCATACTTTCTATTTTCCAAGACCTAAAACCTGCCTGGCACCAAGTGAGATGGGCTCAGGGGACTCACTCACAACCTGCCTGATCTCCTTCTGGCTGATGGTCACCCATTCCCTATCTGCCAGCATGTCTCAAGTAACTGTGTCCTCACACAAACCTCTCAGCCTTGTGAATGCACCATACTGTCCCAAGCTGGCAATCAACAGCAACTTGGAATTAAAGTTACTCCTCCTGCACATACAGCTATCCAGACTGCCAGCAGTCTTTAGGAAATCATGGGCTGGACAGACATACCTCAACTTAATAGCATCTGGACCCTTGCTTTAATTCAACCTTCGCTCCTACATAAAAGTATTGACTATAAAAATATTCTTCTTCTTTTATGGTTTAAGTGACACGCAGGTACACCAGCAGTCTTTCTACAGGGTCCTCACCTTACCCACTCTTTTCAGTGAGGCTAACTGCCTGTCACACAGTCCTCACTTTGCCTTTTCCACTCCCTATTCTGACCCAATTTGCTCTTATGATTTGTACATCCTGTTCTTTCTTGTGATACCGTAGTTTCCCTTACCTATATTGTTATCGCGCTTTTCCACCTGGTCCTCTCTAAGCTTCCAAATTTTCCATCCTTTGATCCCTCAACTGTCTCCTCCCACCTCCCAAGCCCCACCGCACAAAATATTTTAAAATTCAATCCACAGTCCTGTTTATTGATTTGACAGAATTCTGTTCCCAGTATGGTTCAGGTGAAGTCCATGCCAATGGGACTGCTCCCTCTTTCCCTGGTAATGGAGCAAGTGCCCACAAAGACCAACTTCTTCCAAAGAAAAATAAATACAGAACGCCCCTTGTCCTTGCATATCACCCCACCAACCTCCGCATCCAACGTATCATTCTCTGCCACTTCCGCCACCTACAATCCGACCCCACAACTCAAGATACATTTCCCTCTCCACTCCTTTTTGCCCTTCATTGGGACCGCCTACTCTGCAACTACTTTGTCCGCTCCACACTCCTCATTAACCCGCCACCCCCAGCACATTCCCCTGCAACCTCAACAAGTCCTTGGGTAAGCAGATGGATGATGATGGAATAGTGTAGGGGGATGGGCTTAGATTAGCTCATTGGTCGGCGCAACATTGAGGGCCAAAGGGCCTGTTCTGCGCTGTATTGTTCTATATTCTATATTCTATAAGTGCGACAGCTGCCACTACATCTCCACCCTCACCTCTATTCAAGGCACAAAACAAACCTTCCACATTAGACAGGGATAACAAAGTATAGAGCTGGATGAACACAGAAGGCCAAGCAGCATTTTAGGAGTAGAAAAGGTGACATTTCGTGCCGAGACCCTTCTTCGGAAATGGGGGAGGGGAAGAGAGTTCTGAAACAAATAGGGAGAGAGGGGGAGGCGGATCAAAGATGGATAGAGGAGAAGATAGGTGGACAGGAGACAGACAAGTTAAAAAGGGGCAGAGATGGAGCCAGTAAAGGTGAAAGTAGGTGGGGAGGTAGGGAGGGAATAGGTCAGTCCGGGGAGGATAGACAGGTCAAGGGGGTGGAATGAGGTTACTAGGAAGGAAATGGGGGTGCAACTTGAGGTGCGAGGAGGGGATAGGTGAGAGGAAGAACAGGTTAGGGAGGCAGGGACAAGCTGGGCTGGTTTTGGGATGTGGTGGGGGAAGGGGAGATTTTGAAGTTTGTGAAACTGCAGCGTTCACAAGCGGAATATGAGTTGATGTTCCTGCAACCTTCAGGTGGCATCATTGTGGCACTGCAGGAGGCCCAGGGTGGACAGGTCGTCTGAGGAATGGGAGGGGGAGTGGAAATTGTTCGCGACTGGGAGGTGCAGTTGTTTATTGTGAACTGAGCATGGATGTTCCGCAAAGCTGTCCCCAAGCCTTCGCTTGGTTTCCCCGATGTAGAGGAGGCCACACCGGGTGCAGCAGATGCAGTATACCACATTGGCAGATGTGCAGGTGAACATCTGCTTGATGTGGAAAGTCTTCTTAGGGCCTGGGATGGGGGTGAGGGAGGTGGTGTGGGGGCAAGTGTAGCACTTCCTGCGGTTGCAGGGGTAAGTGCTGGGTGTGGAGAGTTTGGAGGTGAGTGTGGAGCAGACAGGGGAGTCACAGCGCCCCCTTGACGCCATCCTGGACCTCCTCCAGTGTCACAATGATGCCACCCAGAAACTGGAGGAGTAGCACCCTATATTCTGCCTCAGCAGCCTACAGCCCAATTGCCTAAATGTGGATTTCCCCAGTTTTAAAATCTCCCCACCTCCAGCCTCATCCCATGGCCAACCCTGCCTCTCACACCCGCCTCCTTACCTGACAACGCATCCATCTTCTCTCCCACCCATTCACCCCTCCCAGCTCACTGACCAATCCCCACCACTCTCTGCCTGCACTCACCTACCACCATCCCACCTACCTTCCCCAGCTCAACCCTTCTTCCTTCTATTAATCTCTGAGCTCCCTTCCCCTCCCCCATTTCTGAAGAAGGGTCCCAACCCAAAACATCAACTGTCCTGCTCCTCTGATGCCGCCTGGCCTGCTGTGTTCCTCCAACTCCACACTGTTATCTCTGACTCCAGCATCGGCAGTTCTTTTTACCCTTTTGAGCTACCCATTCCGTTCTCTGATCTTATTGGTCCTACGCCAATTTGGATTGCCACCTGAGCTAGAGATTATTCCTTTGTAGTACTGCACTTTAAACCATCTCATAGCAACTCATACTGCCTTTGCAGATCTTCTTACTTAGTCCTACCTACATTAAGGCGTTTGATAAGGTTCCCCATGGCAGGCTGATGGAGAAAGTGAAGTCACATGGGGTCCAGGGGGTACTAGCTAGATGGATAAAAAACTGGCTCGGCAACAGGAGACAGAGAGTACTAGTAGAAGGGAGTTTCTCAAATTGGAGACCTGTGACTAGTGATGTTCCACAGAGATCTGTGCTGGGACCACTGTTGTTTGTGATATATGCAAATGATCTGGAGGAAGGTGTAGGTGGTCTGATCAGCAAGTTTGCAGATGACACGAAGATTGGTGGAGTAGCAGATAGTGAAGGGGACTGTCAGAAATTACAGCAGAATATAGATACACTGGAGAGTTGGGCAGATAAATGGTAGATGGAGTTCAATCCAGGCAAATGTGAGGTGATGCATTTTGGAAGATCAAATTCAAGGGCGATCTATACAGTAAATGGAAAAGTCCGAGGGAAAATTGATGGAGAGATCTGGGTGTTCAGGTCCATTGTTCCCTGAAGGTGGCAACGCAGGTCAATAGGGTGGTCAAGGAGGCATATGGCATGCTTTCCTTCATCGGACGGGGTACTGAGTACAAGGGTTGGCAGGTCATGTTGCAGTTGTTTAGGACTTTGGTTTGGCCACATTTGGAGTACTGTGTACAGTTCTAGTCACCACATTACCAAAAGGATGTGGATGCTTTGGAAAGGGCGCAGAGGAGGTTCACCAGGATGTTGCCTGGTATGGAGGGTGCTAGCTATGAAGAGAGGTTGAGTAGATTAGGATTATTTTCATTAGAATGACGGAGATTGAGGGGGGGGAACTAATTGAGGCCTACAAAATCATGAGGGGTATAGACAGGGTGGATAGCAAGAAGCTTTTTCCCCCAGAGTGGGGGACTCAATTACTAGGGGTCATGAGTTCAAAGTGAGAGGAGGAAAGTTTAGGGGAGATATGCGTGGCAAGTTCTTTACACAGAGGGTGGTGGGTGCCTGGAACGTGTTGCCAGCGGAGGTGGTAGACACAGACACGTTAGCGTCTTTTAAGATATATTTGGACAGGTACATGGATGGGCAGGGAGCAAATGGACACAGACCGTTAGAAAATAGATGACAGGTTAGGCAGAGGATCTTGTTCGGCGCAGGCTTGGAGGGCCGAAAGGCCTGTTCCTGTGCTGTAATTTTTTTTGTTCTTTTGTTCTTTGTTTTTTATACCTAAATGGACCACAACATTATTTCACTTTCTCTGCACTAAAAAGGTGGTGTCCTTGGCCCTGTTAATGAGCAAGCAACAGGGGCTTTGGGGCCTACACTATGGTTAGTTTACTCACTCTCTTGCCGACCATACTCTTGTCAACACAGACTGCAAGAACCTTATGCCTGTTTGAAAAGTACAAGGGCTGAGGTTTCCCTATTGCTATCTTTCTGCTCCCAGCGCCTGCTTTATATGCACAGTCACACCTTCCTGTCCTGATCAAAAACCAATTCTGATTTATTTACCGCAAGAACTTTGACCGCCACCTGGAACAAAGTGCCCAGGTAATTTTCTTGCTCTCTGATACATCTCATTGTCCAAAGTTCAGACCTCAAATCTTCAACCAGAAGCCAAAGTTCCTCAAGCTGCAGAAGCTTACTGCTGTGGAGACATCCAGCATCCAGGTTTTTAAATTTCTTTCAAGGGATGAGGGCATCAATGCCCAGAGAACAATTAAGAGTCAACCACATTGTTGCGGGCCTGGAGTCATATGTCGGCCAGACCAGGTAAGGATGCAGATTTCTTTCCCCAAAAGGATGTTAATGAACTAGGTAGGTTTTTAAGGCTCTGTATGCTCCAATCCAACACCACCCTTTGCCATTTCAACTCGCCCTTCCCACTCCTGGACCTCCTCCGTTGTCAAAATGAGACCACAATAAACCGGAGAGACAACACCTTATATTCTGCCTCGGGAGCTTCCAGCCCAATGGCTTCAACATAGAGATCATCAGCTTCAAAATCTCCCCACCTGCAGCTTCATCCCACATCCAGCCTTCCCTCTCATCCCTGCCTCCTTGTCCTGACACAACCTGTCCATCTTCCTTCTCACCCATCTGCTCCACCATTACCACTGACCAATCTCTACAACCTGCATCCACCTATCACCATCCCACCTACCTCCCCCAAGCTCCACGCCCTTTCTTCTATATTTCTGAGCAGCCTTCTCCCTCCCCAGTTCTGAATAAGGGTCCAGACCCAAAACAATCAACTTTCCTGCTCCTCCAATACTGTCTGACTTGCTGTGCTTCTCCAGCTACACACTTTATGGACTCTGGCTTCCAGCATCTGCAGTTCTATCGTCTATAATTAGCACGTTTATATTATAATTAACAGTGGTTTCACGGTGACCAGTAGGCCAGCTTCTTTCTAAATTTCAGGGTGTTTTTTATATTGAATTCTAATTTCTCCTGTGGTGGAATATACTGAAATAATCAAGTCTGAGTGTGTTTTCTGGGAAGATCGTATTAGGATCACATGTTGTCCCAGGTTAGCAAAATCTGACAGCTTGAGACGTCGCCAGAGACAATGAGAGGGAATGGGATTTGAGGCAGGAAACTTGTACAATGACTCTACTCTTTCTAATACTGAATTGGAGGATTAGCATTATCAGACATTTTTGTTTAATTACATTTAGGTGTCAAATATCACAACAATTCAGGTACATAGTTAATAAGCAGTCACATACTAACATCCAAAAATTATTTATCGAAAGTGCACCTTTTAATAACAGCATCAATTACATAATTATTGAGCACAAGAGTAGTCAATTCAGCCCACTGTGTCTGCAATAGCCCTTTCAAAAGCTGTTAAAGTTAGTTCTGCTGCACTGCTTCTTTTCTCAGAATACAGAATACTCCTCCTTTATGTCATACAGCTACATAGCACAGAAACAGACCCTTCGGTCCAATCATTCTACACTGACCATAATCTGAAATTGAACTAGTCCCACATGCCTGCACTTGTTTTTCAAACAACTTTTATTTAAAATTTCTCAGATTGGCCTGGAGTTTTCTCTGAAACCAAAAAGCTCTGAGCTGTTGCAAATTTACAGTTCAGCTTCTTTTTTTCTACATAGTTCTTACTTTAAAATTTTTTGCTTCCTTAACAGAGCGTGGCCTTTTGAGCCATTTCAGAAGACAGTTAAAAGTCAATCACATTGCTGTTATTCAAGAGTCACGCATAGACTAGATATGAATGGAAGCAAATGGCATCAATAAACAAGATGGGCTTTAATTGCTTGAACTTATATTCTCTAGTTTTGAACTCAAATCACTGGATCATTTTTAAATTTTTTTTTCACTGGTTGTCCACATCACCAGCTAATCAGAATTTATTGTCCATCCTAGTTTCTGGAGAAAGTGCACTCACATAACTGCAGTGGTTGCTTGGGCTCATAACAATAACTTGACACTTTTTGAAAACAAAAGGAATTACATCAGTTATTTTCCAATCAAAAGAATCTTTCCAAATCTAATGAGTCTTGGAAAACATCACATCAATTATCCCACTTGCTACTATTTTTAAAATTCTAGGATGAAGTCCATCAGAACCTTTGGACTTGTCAATTCACAATTCCAACATTTTTGTTTAATTTATTTAAACACAGAACAAGGAAGTCATTGGCTAGGCCAACATTTATTGCCCATCTCTAATTGTCCACAGAACATTTAAGAGTCAACCATGTTGCTGAGGGCCTGTCGTCACAGGTTTTGTTTTCATGTATTCAAAGAATGAGGGCAGCCCTGGCTAGGCCAGTATTTATTGCCCATCCCTCATTGCCCAGAGGGCAGTTAAGAGTCAACCCTGTTGCTGTGGGCCTAGAGGCAATGGTAGATCACACCAGATGAGGATGGTAGTTGTCTTTCCAAAAGGACATTAGGGAGCCAGATGGGTTTTTCCCAAGAATCAACAATGGATTTATGGTCATCATTAGACTTCTGATTCCAGACTTTTATTGCCTCTGCTATGGCGGGATTTGAACCCAGATCTCTGGATTAGCAGTCCAGTCCATTTGGCCGTCACCTTCCCAATTTACTCAGTACTACTGCTTTGGTAGTTACAGTTTTCTTGAGTTCCTGCTTCCCTCTCAATTCCTAATTTACCGCTATTTCCAGGATTCTACCTGTACGCCCTCTCACGAAGGCTGACATAACGTCACCATTCTAATACCAAACATGTGCCACATCATTCCTGGATTTCAGAAATTAGAATGGCCTTTATGTCATTAGAATGCCTAACTACAAGCATGTGAACCAAAAACAATAAATATAAATACTTATTTGAAACATACAGTGATATTATATAATATGCTATTATAACTGGAAGGGCCACTCAGCCCCTCCAGCCTGCTCCACCATCAAACAAGATCATGCTGCTCTGATTACAGTCTCAACTCCACAGTCCCATCTATCCTCCCGACTTTGTACCTATTGCCAACCAATGCAATTTAATATAATTGAATATGTTCAATGACCAAGCCTCCACTGCTCTCTGCAAATTCCTTGGAGAGAAAAAAAACGTTGGCGTTAAATGGGGAGATACAAATTTTCAACTGGTCGCCCAAGTTTTAAGCTTCCTCAAAAACAACCCCTCATCATCCACCCAGTCGAAATCCTGCTGTATCCTTCATGTTTCCATCAGATCCCCATGGTTACTCTTAATGGGTAAGCACCAATAAACATTCTTTCAGTTATCCAAATTGGTATGAATTTTAATGAGAAAGGTTTGTTTTGAAAATAACCTTTAACTCAGAATACCCATGTGATTAGCTTGCCATGGGAGGAGAAATTCAAATCAAAATCCTTTGAGGCGAGGTAATGTTTTAGCACCTTATCACAGTATTTTGTAGAAACAGATCAGTTGCTGTTCAAGATGGACAGGCAATGAAGATGCTGCTGTGGAAAAAAAAGTGTTGCTTTTTTGCTGTGTTAAATGACCAAATAGGATGCTAGTGTAAGTGTAGTTTCTGTTCAAAAGAAAGATGTCAGAACAGTTGAAGATGTAAAAAGAGACCCAAGGTGTGGCAATGTTGAGTTACAGTATCTAGGAAAGCTCAGACTAACTGGAATGGTTGTCAAAGGTCATGAAGTTCCAACTTGAAAATGCACCTCTGCAGGAGAGCTAGAAGTGACTCTGGGATCCTTCCTGAAATGAAGCCTATTGACCAGAAGTATGGTGTTACACAAGTGCTTAGTAAAACATAATTTACCTGTGGTAATGAATGTAAGCTTATCTTTTTAAACAGGCAAACTAATGTTTGGTCTCAGTTGATTCTAGTTAGTCAGTTACAGTAAAGTCTTAAAAAGTGAAATTCTGTTCACAGTTTACTTCTATTGATCATTTACAAAATTCACCACTTTTAAAAGATGATCACATTTCTAGGTTATTGTACCTTACACATTTCCACTCCCAAATCAATGTACTCACAATCAAATGTACTTGGATATAATCAAAGATATTCTGGACAACTGGCATTTGTGGAAAAGTTTCTAGACTGTACAGATTACAGCATAAAGAAATTTTTCCAATAAGTCATCCTACATACTATTGCTTGGAATGAACATTGACTTGCTAATTTCAATTTTATTGCTGGACTCTGGTCTACAATAATCTGTATGTAATAGAACTGCTGATGTTTAATTTGTGGTTCAAAGTATAATTCTTTTGAAACAAATCGAATCAGAGTCCTGATAGTGTGGAAACAGGCTATTGAGTCCACACCAACCCACTGAAGAGGCTCAATTTTCACAAGAGAGTAGACACTGACCATTTCATTTTTAAACTTCGCAATACAAGAGCCCATCTTTGCTTCAAAGAAACTCTGACGCTCTCCTTGAAGCATGGCAACATTGACAGTAATGGCTAATCATTCAAAATGGTGACACCTTGTCTGTTGAGATGCCACGATTTAAGTTCAAACACCTCATTAATGAGGTGTAGCGGTGGCAGACAAGGGAAAAGAAAGGAAAATCCTGTAATTTGAATCCCACTAATTCACTGGATATCCTGCTTCAAATGGCAAAAGGTTTACAAGTAGAGAGTCAGCTAACTAAGTCCCACGGCAGAAAAACACAGTCCTCAAATGATCTCTTCCCACACTATAAGGATTCTATGATTCTAGGGACATGATCCATGACTCAAGAGATGTAGGTGCATACATGCCGACCAGGGACAAAAATTCAGGAGGCAGGCAGGATTTAGGCAAGTCGGAGATGTTTATTCAAGCAGAAATCAGTTGATGAAGGGAGTGGACCAAAGGATCTTCCCCAAGTTGGAAGGGAGATCAATTACACATTGTGATTTTTTACAGTGAAAATACAACATTTTATACACTTTGTTACAGGAATGAAGTGCAGCGTAGTCACTGTCCCTCCCTCTTAATCCATAGACCCAATCCCAAGGTCTGCCTAATCAATGAGGGGCATTCCTACGGACAGCCCCAGGTTCTCATGGTCTTATGGCATTTGTAATCTCTAGGCCTTTGGATCTTTCTATGCATCCTATTCATTCACATTCCAAACATTTATGGAATGAACTGGCTGAGGAAGTGATGGAGACTGCTTGGACTCAGGATTGGTGCGGCCAGTCAGTTGTACAATTATAACATTTAAAAGGCATCTGGATAGGTACATGAATAGTGAGGGTTTAGAGGAATATGGGCAAAATGCTGGCAAATGGGACTAGATTAATTTCAGCTTTCCAGTAGACACGGAAGAGTTGAACTGAAGGGTCTGTTTCTGTGCTGTGCATCTCTAATGATTCTATGACTCTATGTTTACTGGCCTCACTCCTTTGCATCTATCTCTGGCTCCTTATCTCTAAGGACAGTGTGAATTCTATTATTCATTGTACTACACGCACCTTATTTTAACCAAATGCATTCATTCCTCTAATATTTCCCACTGTCCCAATTACATAATGTTAAAATAAAAAGTCAATTAGTTTTAACGAATTGTGATAAGGTTAATTTCTGTTATAAAGTTGATCATAAAGTGTATCATTATTAACTATTACTGTTAGCATTTTGTAATCTATGGGTTGTGAGCAATCCATCTATTTCAGGGCATAAGAGAAGGGGTCCTCTAGAGCTGGTTAACCTTCACATCTAGGCTTACATGTTTGTTTTTAATGCTTGTATTATATTCTGGTTACGTATTGAAACCAACTTCTCTGATTAAAGCATTTTTAACTAGCAACTATTTAGTATTGCAGGCAGCTTCAAAGCAGCAACTATTTAATATGTTGTCCTTGCAGCTGCTTAGGGACTTAATCTAACACCTGATGTTATTCATTTACTGGGACAATCACCTTTTCATTAATAAAGCTGGAATTGGTCATTTATCTAACCTAAAGCATCCTTTTATCAGAACTGTCTTGGATGGGAACATACAGCATTCTTTTACAGACCTTTTATCAGTTTTTTCAAAAAGGTATGTACCACAGTATTTCACCGTGTGATCAGTTTTGCTAAGCTTCTGTCTGCCATCTTGTAAGCAGGTATGGTCAGTCACAAGTCACCTTACATGGCTAGGCACAGGTCACTCCTAAAAGGGACAACTGACATTGATAACAGGATGAACACATCATCTGGTTTTGTAAAGTATATGAATCAATTTGCTTTGAAATCTAAACCTGTTTTTATATTATAGGAATCATAACTCTGGATTTAGGAGCAAATTGACCACTTGGTCCCTCAAGCCTGCTCCACCATTTAATAAGATCATGACTGATCAGATTTACTCCAAATTACTGTCCATGCATGTAACATTTCGCCCCATTGCTTATCCAGAATACATCACTACCTTAAATAATTCAAAGACACTGCTTCCACTGCCTTCTTTGAGAGAGTGTGTGAAAGACTACTTGCTGAGAGGAAAAAATTCTCATCTGTCTCTAATGGGTGAACCCTTATTTTGAAACAGTGACTACTAATTCTAAAATCTCTCAAGAGGAAACTTGTTCCCAATACCTGTCTTCCTTAAGATCCTTCAGGACTTCATTTGTTTCAATCAACTCATTTCTTACTCCTCTAAACTTTAAGAAATACACGCCTAGCAGGTCTACTCTTTCTACAACCACACATTCCAGGTATTAGTCTAGTAAACCTTCCCTGAACTGCTTTCAAAGTATTTATGTTATTTCTTATACAATAGATCCCTTAAAATGGCCACCCAAGTGGACAAGGTTGTTAAGAAAGCATATGGTGTTTTGGCTTTCATTAACAGGGGGATTGAGTTTAAGAGTCGTGAGATCTTGTTGCAGCTCTATAAAGCTTTGGTTAGACCGCACTTGGAATACTGCGTCCAGTTCTGGTCGCCGTATTATAGGAAAGATGTGGATGCTTTGGAGAGGGTTCAGAGGAGGTTTACCAGGATGCTGCCTGGACTGGAGGGCTTATCTTATGAAGCAAGGTTGACTGAGCTTGGTCTCTTTTCATTGGAGAAGAGGAGGAGGAGAGGGGACCTAATTGAGGTATACAATATAATGAGAGGCATAGATAGAGTTGATAGCCAGAGACTATTTCCCAGGGCAGAAATGGCTAGCACAAGAGGTCATAGTTTTAAGCTGGTTGGTGGAAAGTATAGAGGGGATGTCAGAGGCGGGTTCTTTACACAGAGAGTTGTGAGAGCATGGAATGCGTTGCCAGCAGCAGTTGTGGAAGCAAGGTCATTGGGGTCATTTAAGATACTGCTGGACATGCATATGGTCACAGAAATTTGAGGGTGCACACATGAGGATCAATGGTCGGCACAACATTGTGGGCTGAAGGGCCTGTTCTGTGCTGTACTGTTCTACGTTCTATGTTCTATGTTCTAAGACTAACACTTCGGGAACCACAGGTATAAAGGCACAAATTCACTTCTTTATCCCAAGCACTTGCTACCAACTACAACCAGAATTTCCTTTAGAGCTTAACTGAAAGAAAATACGAAACACATAACTTTTACGCAAGAATCAAATTGTTAGCCCTCACTGCCCAAGCAATTCTGGGGTCAGACCAAAAACACAAAGCCATTAACAACAATTTTTTAGCAATCCAGTTATATGATTTTTAACAAGCATGCAACAACTTCATAGCTCTTTTCCATATATTCTCACTTGCCACTTTCCCAAATGTATTCTGTGAGCCCTATGATCTACAGGACTGTTAGTGCCTGATATCCTGTTGTTTAGTTTCATTTTGGGTACAATATAAATACTATCTGGTGTAGTGCCAGCTTTACAAATAAAGCTCTCAAGAGGCTGTCACATCAGTTCATTAAGATTAAAAATGTAATTTGTATTAAAAACTAAGAGCTTGGCACAGAGTCATGAAAAATCAAAGTTACATGAACATCTTCACATTGCACTTTCAGATAGAAAACCTGAAAATCCTGGTATTACTTAAAGTTTTACCTGATTCACTCTCCACGTTCTAAAACAAAATGTTTTATGTCATGGGATAGCAGTCCTGCCACTGACTATTATTCAGGATTTACCAATGTCAGCTCAGCCTATTTGTGGCAGGAAGATCATATTCCATTGGTCTTCATAAATGTTTTCTCCTGTTACAAAGCAAGTACTTTATCACATTGACCTTGTGTACTGAGCTGCCACAGTTGAAATGGTATTTTGTTTTGTTAGACTGTGTTTGTACGTTAATGTTACTCATGTATTAAGTACAAAACAATAACTACATTTTACAGTTCGGCGGAAGGGTCACCGGGGCCGAAACGTTAACTCTGTTTTCTCCTTCAAAGATGCTGCTAGACCTACTGAGCTTTTCCAGCAACTTTGTTTTTGTTCCTAATTATATTTTACATTTTAGAATCAGGCTGTAACTCACTCAACTATGCTCTTAAATGATCACCTCTAGGTCAACATTAAATTAAATCTTGAAACCATTTCCATAACCAAAAAACAAACAACTGGTGACGCCAGAAATCTGAAACAAAACAGAAATAACTAGAGAAACCCAGCAAGTCTTTTTACCTTTTTCCATATCTTTTACACTATACTATAATCACTGTGATGTTTCGCTTTAACTTTATTTTATCTTTCTGCCTTGTTCTTAAGATGCTGTAACTTGATATTTGTACCTCAAATGCTGCCTTGTGTGGCAACATTATACACTTTTTACTGTACTCTGTATTTTGTTAAATTTTATTAATGAGCACTGAAGTACAAATCAAACATACACCACCCTCCGCGGAAAAAGTTACTCCTCATGTCCTTTTTAAATCTTTCCCCTCACACATTATACCCATGCCCTCTAGTTTTGGATCTCTCCACCCTAGCAAAAAGACCTTGGCGGTTCATCCTTTTCATGCCCCTCATGATTTTATAAACCTCTATAAAGCCACCTCTCTGTCCTCTTAAACAAAACAGCAAGTGATTCTGTCAGTTCAAGTGGCTTTTTCCTATTCATAAGAGTTATTTTGTTTTAATTCATTGGCTGTGGGTGTCACTGGCTAGACTAGCATTTACTGTCCATCCCGAATTGACCAGACAGTAGTTAAGAGGCAACCACAATGCTGCAGGTTTGCAATCACATGTAGGCCAGACCCAGAAAGGATGGCAGTTTCTTTCCATAACAAGTCATCAGTGAACCAGATGAGTTTTTCCTGATAACCATCAATGGATTCAAGGTCATCATTAAATTCTTATTTCCAGATTATAACTGAATTCAAAATTTCACCACCTGCCATAGTGGGATTTTGAACCCAGATCCCCCGAACATTACCAGAGTTTCTGGATTAATAGTCCAGCGATAATACCACTACGTCATTGCCTCCCACCAACTTTCTTTACTCTTGTGCCAAAGGCATACACCAACATCATAGCTACAAGACATGTCAACCTATTATGTTATTATATCCTTCTCATCGCTGTTCAATGCAGGCTGCAGCTTGAGTACTGAAGATCTTCTAATCTTCAGGGGTGCATTACAGTGCTAGTAGAGGACATTCAAGGAGATGTTTCGTCACTTGAGAAGCCACTTGACAAGTCTATGGGCCAAGTGCTGTAAAATGAGATTAGAATAGAAAGATGTTTCTGTGCTGGAAAAACCATGACTCTTCAGAGTCACAGCTAACAAAATTTGTTTGGCTGTTTCTCTACTAGTGCAGAAGACTTGCAGAGGCCGACACCCATCCTGAGGTGATTGAGACACAGTCAAAGAAGCTCGACATCCAATGTTCCCCTTACTCTTGATGGAGGGGATCCCCATGCCCATTACAGAATTCACAGGCCAAGCAGCAAAGCAAAAGCTGTGGGAATTATAATTTAGGGCCTACATAGTCCTGAAGAAGCTGCCCCTTAACTTCAGCCTCTTTGACAGTGCTTCTTTCTGGAAGAGAGGATGACAAGGATCAGTGTTTTCTCCATTCTACTCTTGCTGTAACTTGCCTCCTTAAGACAGATGGAGCACAATCAGAAAATAAGTACAGATGACCTACTTTATTAGTATTCAGGCAGTAATGTTAAGAATGGGCACGAACCTCCTGCTGTGAATACAGCATACTCAGACTAAACAGGTAAATTCAGCTTCTGAGGAGCACAGGGCAAGGATAATTGTTTGTAGTATTCTCATGTCAGTTTCCACTTAAGGGATACAGCAGGATATAGATCAGTTGAAAAGGTATGTGGAGAAATGACAGATGGAGTTCTATCTGGACAAGTAGGAGGAGATGCATTTTGGGAGGTTAAATGCAAGAGGAACGTGTGCAGTTAATGGCAGGACATTTGGTGCATTGATACACAGAAAAATCTTAGGGTTCAAGTCCATAGTTCCCTGAAAGTTGCAACACAAGTGGATAAGGTGGTAAAGAAGGCACAGGGCATGCTTGCCTTCATCCGTCAGGGTACTGAGTATACAAGCTGGTAAGTCATGTTGCAGCAATAAGCATTCAGGCAACATTTAGAGTATAGTATGCTCCTAAGATGCTGCTTGGCCTGCTGTGTTCATCCAGCTCCACACTTTGTTATCTCGGATTCTCCTGCACCTGCAGTTCCCATGATCTCCTTTACCAGGACGTTGCCTGGATTGAAGTATATTAGTTATAAGGCAAAGTTGGACAAACTTGGATTATTTTTGCTGAAGCACTGCAGACTGAGGAGTAACCTGATAGAAGTATTTGAATTTATGCTAATACAATGGACAGTCCGAGTCTTTTTCCCAGGGTGGAAATATCACATACTAGGCTCATTCGCTTAAAGTGAGAGGGGAAAAGTTTAAGGGAGATATATGAGGAAAGTTTTTTTTCCTACTCGGAGGGTGGTTGGTGCCTAAAACATACTGCCAGGGAAGCGGTACAAGCAGATACACAGAACAATACAGCACAGAACAGGCCCTTCACCCCTCGATGTTCCGCCAACCTGTGAACTAATCTAAGCCCCTCCCCCTACACGATCCCATCATCATCCATATGCTTATCCAAGGACTGTTTAAATGCCCCTAATGTGGCTGAGTTCACTACATTGACAGGCAGGGCATTCCACACCCTTACCACTCTCTGAGTAAAGAAACTGCCTCTGACATCTGTCTTAAATCTATCACCCCTCACTTTGTGGCTATGCTCCCTCGTACAAGCTGACGTCATCATCCTCGGAAAGAGACTCTCACTGTCCACCCTATCTAATCCTCTGATCATCTTGTATGTCTCTATTAAATCCCCTCTTAGCCTTCTTCTCTTCAATGAGAACAGAGGCAAGTCCCTCAGCCTTTCCTCATAAGACCTTCACTCCAGACCAGGCAACATCCTGGTAAATCTCCTCTGCACCTTTTCCAATGCTTCCACATCCTTCCTATAATGGGGCGACCAGAACTGTACACAATATTCCAAGTGCAGCCACAGAGTTTTGTACAGTTACAGCATGACATCACGGCTCCGGAACTCAATCTCTCTACCAAAAAACCTAACACACCAAATGCCTTCTTAACAGCTCTTTCAACATTTAAGAGGCATTTAGACAGGCACATGAACAGGCAGAGAATAGTGAGATTTGGACCATGAGCAGGTAGATGGGGCTAATTTAGAATGGCATCATAGCCAACACAAACATAGGTGAAGAGCTGTTCCTGTGCCATACTGTTCTAGAGATAGTAAGAACTGCAGATGCTGGAGAATGAGAGATAACAAAGTGTAGAGCTGGATGACCACAGCAGGCCATGCAGCATCAGAGGAGCAGGAAGGCTGATGTTTCGGGCCTAGACCCTTCTTCAGAAATGGTTTCCGAAGAAATATCTAGGCCCGAAACGTCAGCCTTCCTGCCCCTCTGATGCTGCTTGGCCTGCTGTGTTCATCCAGCTCTACACCTTGTTATCCCATACTGTTCTATGTAGTGTTGGGGCAGTTTCCTTAAGATGTTGCATCTGGCATCCATCTTTGCCAGTCCACTGTAACTTAGGATGTGATCTAATGTTGCTTTAAAGTATACTGGAATAAGGTTTTGTGTCAGTACTCTCATGTCAAAGCTCCTGTCAGGGTTTGTGCAACAAAATGGATTGCAAATCTTTCTACAATGCTGTACCAACTTTCTGCCACTTAAATTTCTCAAACTAATAGTGAAGACAGAATAAAAACTTTTTTGCTCATCACAAATTACATCAATTATTTGGAATCAAAAACATGATTTCTAAATTTGTGCATAACAAATGTAATATGGAGAAGGACGGCAACAAATTGCAGAAGAACACTAATTAACATACAGATTGGACAAATAATTGGCCACTGAAGTTTGAACTGATAAATGTAAGACAGAAGGGGGAGGAAATGGCCTAGAAATATCATCGCTGGGCTATTCATCCAGTAATGTTCTGGTGATCTAGGTTCAAATCCCACCACGGCAGATGGTTAAATCTGAATTCAATACATACCTGGAATTAAGAATCTAATGATGGCCATTAATTCACTGTCGAGGAAAAACTCATCTAGTTCATTAATGTCCTTCAGGAAAGGAAACTGCCATCCTTACCTCATCTAGCCTACACGTGACTCCAGTCCCACAGCAATTCAGTTGACTCTTAAAAGTGGGCAATTAATGCTGAACTAGCCAGTGATGCCCTCATCCCAAGAGGAAATTTTAAGGTCATTTTGGTAGGATGAATAGGAAGTTGCAGGTCGTGCAGGGCAAGATGTATACCGACCAATAGAAGTTAACTATGCATTAAGAAGATAATTTAAAAAAACTGAATCTAGCTCTGGACTGGTAGTGTTCCCTGCCATACATTATATGTAATTTCATTTGATTCTTAGATATTTTTTCAGATTTGCTGACGTAAAGTTCATTTTAAAAATGCGACAATACTTGCAGTATTAAGCCATAACTTTATATGGATAAAGCATAACTGTTAGCTTCTAAGTGACAACCCATTTAATAAATGGCAACTTTGTACAGTCTCATCACTCTTATTACATGTTAGAACCTAAGCTCAAACCATGATGTTTTCTCTGTAAGAAATGTCAGTCATTTCATCTACCTGAGTTTTCACACAGCTAGTTGTTAGGGTGCACTGTCTGGAGGTATGATAGAGGTCAGTTCAACTGAGGCATTCAAGAAAATATTGGATGATTATCTGGATATAAATAATGTTCAAAGACGTGGGGGAAAAGCAGGAAGTTGGCATTAGGTATTGATGTTAATTTAAAGAGCCAGAGCAGACATGTTGGGTTGAATTGCCTCCTCCAACATTGCGAGACTTCTGTGATTCAAAATGCAGATGCAATGCAAAATTTAAAATGATAGTTCAAAGTAATTCAGTGCTGAACACATTATTTATATATCCCACAGTTTATTTTAAATATTATTTCTTGGAACAAGAACTGTTTAAAAGATATCATTTTGTTGACTTACAATTCATAGTTGTAACAAACATTCTATAAATCAAGCTCCAATAAAGGATTCATTGCTTGCGCCTCCAAACAGGGCAAAACATGACAACACTTCTGTGATTTTGTAAATAGTCAATGAGCATTACTGGTTTAATGTAACTTTATTATAGATGAACATTTTTACAAGTTTAAGAACAAAGAGCTTGTATCATAATATGTGGTTTAGCTAACATCACCGCATTGATCTCTACAATATATGGTTGCAGCAGACGCTTAGGGTGTCAATCCAACACCAAATGCTCCAACTGGTGGATTCTCCTGTCACTTTGACAGGTACATGTTCAGCGATCAGACCAACTGTTCACTGTCCAGGCTGGTATTGATTTTTAGGTGATGTAAACAAAATCTTAATTTGCAGCTCTGACTGCAAGATTTACATTCAGGTTTTCCCCTTTTAAAGTACAATTCAATAGCACATTTTCATTCCTGAGCAGTTCATAAGTTAATTTCTACCCCTAAGTATCACTGCCTTCATGTTTATTTTAACTCAATTACTGAGTACCATCAAACCTTTTTTTTGTAAGCAGACAACACTGTTCTGTACACCATTTCTCTTGACTGCCTCACATTCTCCCACCTATTGTTTCCCTCCAGTGGCTTTCCCACCGGCCACTTCCCTCCTCCAAAGCAGAGCAGTAATGCGATTGCTTCTCCATTTAGATAAGAATACAGAACCAGGAGTGGGTCATTCAGGCCCTTGAATCTGTGCCATCATTGTCGATCATGGCTGATTAATTACCTAATCCTCCTTATCCCATGGTATTTCTAGATCCATTGAGGTCATTAGTATCTAGAAATCTATTGATTTCTGTCTTGAAGAACTCTGTGACAGAGCTTCCACAATCCTCTAATGTAGAGCATTCCAAGACTCCACCACTGAGAGAGGAAGTTTCTCCTCATCTTAGTCCTAAATGATTTGTATTCTGAGATTGTACGCCTGGGTTCTAAATCCCTTAGTCAAGGAACATATTATTTCTGCACCTACCCTGTCTGCTTTTTAAAAAGTTCTGAAGTTTGAATGAGATCACTTTTGATTTTTCTAAACCTCAGACAAAAAAAGCCTAGTCTCCTCAATTTCTTCTCACAGGTCAGTTCTGCTGTCAATGTTTTGTTAATCACATCATCAAGTTTATTCATGTCTATATTTGAAATTAAGAAGAAACAAAGTGGTGGCTTTAGTTGACTGAGCATATATGCATTAGCAAATTCTACACAAATTTTGAAAACCTGGATGTGAGTTTGCTCGCTGAGCTGGAAGATTAGTTTTCAGACGTTTCGTCACCATTCTAGGTAACATCATCAGTGAGACTCCGACGAAGCACTGGTGTTATGTCCCGCTTTCTATTTATCTATTTAGGTTTCCTTGGGTTGGTGATGTCATTTCCTGTTCTTTTTCTCAGGGGATGGTAGATTGGCTCCAAATCAATGTGTTTGTTGATGGAGTTCCGGTTGGAATGCCATGCTTCTAGGAATTCTCGTGCGTGTCTCTGTTTGGCTTGTCCTAGGACGGATGTGTTGTCCCAATCAAAGTGGTGTCCTTCCTCATCTGTATGTAAGGATACGAGTGATAGTGGGTCATGTCGTTTTGTGGCTAGTTGACGTTCATGTATTCTGGTGGCTAGCTTTCTGCCTGTTTGTCCTATGTAGTGTTTGTCACAGTTCTTGCAAGGTATTTTGTAGATGACGTTCGTTTTGTTTGTTGTCTGTATCGGGTCTTTTAAGTTCATTAGCTGCTGTTTTAGCTAAAGGTCCATAAGCAATTCACCTTCCTGTTGACAAATGCATGTTAGCTATCAATGACCGTTGAGCAAAGAACATTTCGGTCTCTTTGAACATCAACACTTCCCAATTTCTCATGATCTATGAAGTAATTTGCATGACCATTCACAATTATCCACGTTATATTCTATTTATCGTTTTCTTGCTCACTTACTCACTCTGCCCAAATACACCATTCTCCATCTAGTTACGTCATTCACAAACTTAGAAATACTACATGTTGTTGTTGTATTCAAATCATTGATATAAATTACGAACAACAGGAGCCCACCAATGATCCTTGGGTTTTGTACCTGTCGCAGTGGACCAAACTGAAAATGATTCATTAGTTCCTACTTCCTCTTCTTGTTAAGCAATCTTCAAAGCCTATGTTATCCTGTGTGCATTAATTTTATCCAATTTCCTGTGTGGATATGGGCAATATCCAAGCTTGAACTGGCAAGTAACATTTGCATCACACAAATACCAGGCAATGACCATCACCAATAAGAGACAATCTAACCATTACCTTTTGACATGCAATAGCCTTATCTTTACTCTCTCTCACTATCAATATCCTTGGGAGTTACCATTGACCAGAAACTCAACTTGACTCACCATATCAATTTGGTGGTTACAAGTACAATCAAAGATTGGGATTCTGCAGCAAATAACTCCCTGACTCCCCCAAAGACTGAGCACCATCTAAAAGGCACAAGTAAGGAGTTTGATGGAATACTCCCCATTTGCCCAAATGAGTGCAGCTTCAACAAAACTCAAGAAGCTTGGCACTATCCAGAATAAAAGCTGCTTAACTGGCACCACATCTACAAACATCCACTCCATCCACCATCACATTCAGTTACAGAAGTAGGTACCACCTACAAGATGCATAGCAGAAATTCATCCAAACAAGGTAGCATCTTCCAAACGCACAACTACTAACATCTAGAAGGACAAGGGGCAGAAGATACATGGGAAGGCAATCACTCAAGTTCTTCTCCAAACTACTCACTGTCCAGACTTAGAAATATATTGCCATTCCTTCATTATCACTTGATCAAAGTCCTGGAATTTCCTCATTAAAGGCAGGTGGATCTACCCACACCATATGGACTACAGAGTGGTTCAATAAAGCTGCTCACCTCCTCCTTTGCAAGGGCAACTAGATATGGGTAATAAATGCTGGACATGCAGTAACGTTCATCTCCCAGCAACGAATTAAAAAAAATACTGGCCATTATGCTGACATGAAACTATCAGGTTATTCTGAATTTTTTCAAAGGAGTAATATTCATATAACATCTTTCACAGACCTTCATGCTTTACTGTGTTAAAAGCCGTGCTCAGCTCAATAAATAAAAGGTCCTTGTTCTGTTAATAGGAATTTTCTTCAATTTGACACATTACAAAATCACAACCTCATGCAACACAAAAACTACAATTCTCCACAGTCTGTAAGATCAGTAACAACCTGTTAAAAATAACCCATGCAATAATTTTTGCCACAGAGAAGTTAAAAATCATGATGATTGCCACAGGTAGGCTTGCTTTCCCTCCATTTGAACGAGTGAATTACAGAAGCATCTTTATTATCTTAAGACACAATGCCCTAGTTCCAGATTAAGCAGAAGCTAGTGAGGTTCCTAAATATCTGAGCTCGTCATAAAAGCTAGGCTTCAAAGTAATCCATTTTTTGTGAAGACTTTGGGATATCCTGAGGAAATGATAAAGATACAACAATATATAAATCTAAGTTAATCTTTCCGTCTTTCTGTCGACCCAAAAACATACTTCCAAACCAAACGCAAATGTGACAAATTCCATTTCTCACTGTGCTAATAACACCTACATTTGCCTGGTAATCAGTGAATATTCTAACATTTTTACAATCGGAAATATCTGAATGTATTTAATAGCCCTACACAGTAACATGAACCAGAAACGAAATGAGGTAAACTTAAGTAAACGGCATGTTGACAATTCATACACTGGTTTTCATCAAGAGACATTTATTAATAGCAAATTCCTGTTCAACTGGAGTATATGTCTTGTTACAAGCGTATTCAGAAACCTTAGCACAAACACAGATGGCTGCATCAAAAATGTATCTTTCGTTCTCATTTTTATCCAGTGGTTAGAAACGGACCCCCATGCCCCCCAAGGAAACAGCAGATCTTCCTGACTATAAAATGGAACAACTCTCAATTCAAACAGAATTCATATAGGCATTGGAAGCAAGCAGCTCACCAATTATTCCGGAATACGTCCTGGAAGAAAAACTTTGTTTGCAATATTTCCCTTCTCTAAATATTCTGATGTAATAAATGATGTGCAACAGTTTGTAAATCAATGCATTAATGTGAGCTACTGATAAACATGAGGAGTTATTTCCAAAGGGCTTTGTCAGAAGTATACCAGTTTTTCACCTAAGAATGGCTCAAGTAAATAGGGACAACAGAGCTTGCTTGCCCATTTCAGAGTGTAGTTAAGAATCAATGACATTTGGTTTTGGCCTGGGGTCACATATAGGACAAAGCTTGTAAAGATGGCAGACTTCCTTCTTTAAAAAGGACATTATTAAAGCAGATGGGGTTTTCTACTGGAATCTCGCAGAGGTCTGTGCAGCATGGCCTGTGGGGAGACATTTAGCAGAATTAAGCAACAAGTGTGACAAGGCTGATCTCGAAGTCAAGTCAGCTCCTGTTCTGAATGACCTGCTGGAAACCAGGATCCACCATCTCAGAGCAAACTTCATGGGCACCAGCCACACAGATTTTGTGTGCCCAGACATTGCCTTTGGAAATTGTTCAACATCTTGAACTCACCTGTAAGTCGCTACTGCCTTTCAATACTGTATCAGTAATTCTCAATGTAATGCTGCTGCAAAGACAATGTGCACTCAAGAAAACACACCCAGATCATGGACTGGACCAGGCTGTATCTCCAGTTATTTCACTCGCCAATATAGCATACTCTAACTCTGAGCTTTCCTAGCTGATCAGGGCATTGATGCCTTGCCATACCTTTTTACACTTTAGCCCCTCACCATGGCTCATATGTTGTTGTCTTGCCTTGCTGTTTAGTGCAAACACAAAGCCAGAAATCTTGTCATAGTTGTCAACGTGGATGGCCTTTGCTCAGGGGGTCCTGGCCCAATAGATTCAGAGCTGCCTCTGATACAAGTCAAACATCTGCTCAGGGTGGTCAGAGTCAAGGTATTCTCATTAGGGGAGAGGAGATAAACTTCAGGCAGCACACCACCCATCTTAACTCTTTCTGTATTCCTCATGGTACAAGAGGCAGGCAGGTATTACAGGAGATTAAATTTGGCTACCTATCTTTTATTGTCGGTGCAGACAAAGTAACAGAATCCTACAGCACCGAGACAGGGTCTTTGGCCCAAACTGGTCCATGCCAACCAAAATGTCCATCCACACTAACCCCATTTGCCTGCACGTGGCCCACATTCTTCTAAACCTTTCCTATCCACGTATAAATGTCTTTAAAATGTTGTTAATGTACCCACCTCAACTACTTCCACTGGCAGCTCATTCCATATGTGTACCACCTGCTGTATAAAAAAGTTGCCCCTCAGGTTCCCATGTATTCTTTCCCCTCTTACCTTAAACTGATGTCCTGTATACCTCGACTCCCCAACCCTGGGAAAAAAGACTAAGTGCATTCACCTTATCCAGGCCTGTCATCATCTTAATGATTTTTGTAAGGTACCCTGCTCAGTCTACTACACTTCAAAGAAAAAAAACGTCCTAGCTTGTCCAACCTCTCCCTATAACTCAGTCCCTTAAGTCCTGGCAACATCCTTATTTCTTCCGCACTCTTTCCAATTTAATAACATTCTTCCTATAGCAAGGTGGCCAAAATTGAACACTATACCCCAAGCGCAGCCTCACCAACATCCTGTACAACTGCAACATAACTTTCCCAACTTCAATACTCATTGCCCTGACTAATGAAGGCCAGTTTGCCAAACATCTTTCTCACTACTGTCTACCTGTGACTCCATTTTCAGAAAATCATGCACCTGCACTCCGAGGTCCCTCCGTTCCATTACACTCCTTAAGACCCTACCATTCACCATGAAACTCCTAACTTGATTGGACTTACCAAAATGCAACACCTCACACTTTTCTATGTTATTTGCTATTTCTTGGCCCACTCTCCCAGCTGATCAAGATCCTCCTGTAATTTCTGATAACGTTTCTCACTGTCCACGATACCACCTATTTCAGTATCATCTGCAAACTTATTAATCATGTCTAGTGTGCTCTCATCCATATCATTGATATAGGTAAGAAACAGCAATGGGCCTAGCACCAATCCTTAACACACACCACTAGTCAGAGGCCAACAGTCCGACTAACATCCTTCCACTATTACTCTCTGCCTCCTACCATCAAGCCAATTGGGTATACAATTTGCCAGCTCTCCCTGGATTCCACGCAATCTAACCTTTCAAAGCAGCCCACTATGTGGAACCTTATCAAAGGCCCCAATGAAATCCATATAAGGCTACATCTACCGCCCTGCCCCGGTCACAAAGAACTCGAACACGTTTGTGAAGCATGATCTCCTACTCACGAAGCTATGCTAACTACTCCTAATTAAACTCTGTCTTTCTAAATGCATGTATATATTATCCCGTAGAATCTTCTCAAGGAACTTACCTACCACAAACTGGTCTATAATTCCCAGGATTTTCTTTGCAGCCCTTCTTCAATAAAGGCACAACATTCGCTACCCTTCAGTCTTCAGGGATCTCCCCCGTGGCTAATATATCAGCCATGGCCCCTGCAAATTCTTCGCTAGCCTCTTGCAGGGTTCTTGGATATATCTGATTGGGATTAGGCTATTTATCCACCTTCATACATTCTAATACTTTCAACATCTCCTCTATTGTGATATGGACTGTCCCCAAGATATTGCCACTAACTCCCCCAAGTTCCCAAGTCTTCATGTCTTTCCCCACGGTAAACACAGAGGAGAAATATTCATTGAGGACCTCGCCCATCTCCTGCAGTTCTACACATATATGTCAGTTTGGTCTTTGATGGGCCCTATTCTGTCAAGTTATTCTTTTGCTTTAATATACTTAAAGAAGTTTTCTCATGATTTTTCGCCTTCCTGATTTCCTTCTTCAGCAAGCTCCTGTATCCTCTTGATCCCAGCTGTCTGTAACCGAGCCGTGCTTCTTCCATTTTTCTGGTCAAAGCCTCAACATTTCTTGTCACCCAGGATTCCCTACTCCTGCCAACCTAGCCCTTCACCCTCACAGGAATATACAGATCTTGAACGCTGGCTTTTAAAGGCCTCCCACTTGCCTGAGGTCCCTTTACCTGCAAACAAGTTACTCCAATCAACCCCGTGAAAGCTCCTGTCTAATTCCATCAAAATTGGCCTTGCCCCAGTTTGGAACTTGACTCTTTAGACCTGTTTTGTCCTGCTCCATAACTTCAAAATTGAACTAATTAATAGAACTATGGTCACTGGTCCCAATCCACAATCACCTCAGTCACCTGTCCTGCTATATTTCCCAAGAGTAGATTCGGTTTTGCCCCTTCCCAAGTAGGAGTCTCTAGACATGAGAAGTTGTTGGTGGATAGGATCAGGGTAAACCCTAAGGCTTTCTATAGGTATTTAAGGAATAAAAGAATGACGGAAGTAAGATTAGGGCCAATCAAGGATAGTAGTGGGAAGTTGTGTGTGGAGTCAGAGGAGATGGGGAAGCACTAAATGAATATTTTTCAACAGCATTCACTCTAGAAAACGACAATGTTGTCGAGAAGAATACTGAGATACAGGCTACTAGACTAGGTGGGATTGAGGTTCACAAGGAAGAGGTATTAGAAATCCTATAGAGTGTGGAGATAGATAAAAGTCCCCTGGTAATTATAGGCCAGTGAGCCTTACCTCAGTTGTTGATAAAGTGTTGGAAAAGGCTATAAGGGATAGGATTTATAATCATCTAGAAAAGAATAAATTGATTAGGGATAGTCAGCACGGTTTTGTGAAGGGTAGGGTTGTGCCTCACAAACCTTATTGAGCTCTGAGAAGGTGACCAAACAGGTAGATGAGAGTAAACTGGTTGATGTGGTGTATATGGATTTCAGCAAGGCGTTCGATAAGGTTCCCCACAGTAGGCTATTGTACAAAATGTGGAGGAATGGAATTGTGGCAGATATAGCAATTTGGATGGGAAATTGGCTTACTGAAAGAAGACAGAGGGTGCTAGTTGATGGGAAATGTTCATCCTGGAGACCAGTTACTAGTGGTGTACCGCAAGGGTCGGTGTTGGGTCCACTGCTGTTTGTCATTTTTATAAATGACCTGGATGAGGGCGTAGAAGGATGGGTTAGTAAATTTGCAGACGACACTAAGGTCGGTGGAGTTGTGGATAGTGACGAAGGATGCTGTAGGTTACAGAGAGACATAGATAAGCTGCAGAGCTGGGCTGAGAGGTGGCAAATGGAGTTTAATGCAGGCAAGTGTGAGGTGATGCACTTTGGTAGGAGTAACCGGAAGGCAAAGTACTGGGCTAATGCTAAGATTCTTGGAAGTGTAGATGAGTAGAGAGATCTCGGTGTCCATGTACACAGATCCTTGGCAGTTGCCACCCAGGTTGACAGGGCTGTTAAGAAGGCATACAGTGTTTTAGCTTTTATTAATAGAGGAATCGAGTTCCGGAACCAAGAGGTTATGGTGAAGCTGTACAAAACTCTGGTGCGGCCGCACTTGGAGTATTGTGTACAGTTCTGGTCACCGCATTATAAGAAGGATGTGGAAGCTTTGGAAAGGGTGCAGAGGAGATTTACTAGGATGTTGCCTGGTATGGAGGGAAGGTCTTACGAGGGAAGGCTGAGGGACTTGAGGCTGTTTTCATTAGTCAGAAGAAGGTTGAGAGGTGACTTAATTGAGACACATAAAATAATCAGAGGGATAGACAGGGAGAGCGTTTTTCCTAGGATGGTGACGGCAAGCACGAGGGGCCCTAGCTTTAAATTGAAGGGTGAAAGATATAGGACAGATGTCAGAGGTAGTTTCTTTACTCAGAGTAGTAAGGGAATAGAATGCTTTGCCTGCAACGGTAGTAGATTCGCCTACTTTATGTACATTTAAGTCGTCATTGGATAAGCATATGGACGTACATGGAATAGTGTACGTTAGATGGGCTTCAGATTGGTATGACAGGTTGGCACAACATCGAGGGCCGAAGGGCCTGTACTGTGCTGTGCTGTAACATTCTATGTTCTATATATGCTGCTTAAGGAAACCTTCCTGAACACACCTAACAAATTTCACCCCATCTAAGCCCTTAATACTATGACAGATGTCCCAGAAAATGTACAGGGAGTGCAGATACCAAGCACCGTTGGTGATGACAGGGATTGAGGTGTGTGAATGCAAGTGGGGAAGGTGTTGCAAACAACAGTGAGAATGGTGGAGCATTAGTCTTGATCCGAGGCCAGCAGAGTAGAAGAGAGAGAATGTGAGTGTGTGGTATCAAAGAGATGATGCTGGGCTTTACGCTGGCAGAGAAGAATAGAACACTGCCCCTCCTACATAGCAGGGCTTTTCTGCATCTGATTGAAACTCTTTTACCCCAAGGAGTCACTTCAGAGCAGGCTAGCAAGTCTGGTATCATGACCTCCAATGCTAGTCCTGTGGAAGGAGTAAGTTCCACATTAGTTGGTTGAGGTAGCGCCAGACTCTAGAACCCATCAAGTTCCTCTTTTTGCCATGTCCAGGGAAAATGTCAGCAACCTTGTAGGGCAACTCCAGACCAACTGTACTTGACTGGGTGCACAATAAGCTTCTAAAGATGGCACGTGCGCAAGAGGTGCCAGCAAGTTCCGGGATATCAGCAGAGTGGCGAGCTGTTCTGGGAATGGTGCCTGTTAAATTGAGCCGAAGTCAGACATGAGAGGTGTCATAGTGGTATGGTAGGTCATCAATGAAGATCTGCTTCTCAGGTCTTAGTGTCTTCTACAAATTTAAATTAGAAATACAGTGGGGTTGAAGTTCAAGAGAACTTGAGAAATAGGAGGAATATGTCATCTAGCCCCTCGAGCCTCCTGTGCCATTTATCTGGATCAACATGAATGATGCTCCACACCTCTCTGGGGTAGAGAATTCCACAGATTTTCCAAACTCTGCGCAGAGACATTTCTCCTAATTGCAGACCTAAATGGCCTACCTTTATTCTAACTCCATGTTCCTTAGTGCCAGACATACACCAGGCAATATAAACATCTTTTCAGCACCTATTCTATTGATTCCTTTAAGAATTTTGCACAGTACAATGAGATCATTTCTCATTCTTCTAAAATCTAGAGATTCAGGATTTGCTGCGTCAAATTCTTCTACTAGGACAATCCTACCAACATAGCAAGCAATCAATCAGTCTGGCAAACCTTTATTGCACCGGTAAGCATATGGTAAGCATATCCTGGATACTAAAATCTGTACACAACACAATGACTCACCAACGTAGTTTATAATTGCAGCAAGACATCTTTACTCAAATCCTAGAAAAGACATAGAACCACAGAGATTTTACACCATGGAAAATGACCTTTGGCCCATCATGTCAGCACTGGTCATCAAGTATCCATAAATTCTAATACCATTTTCCTGCACTTGGCCCATGGTCTTGTTTGCTATGACATTCCAAGTGCTCATCTAAATACTTCTTAAATGTCTTATGATTTTTTGCCTCTCCCTCTTTTAGTTCCAGATACCAAAGAGAGTGGCAAGACTGTGGAAATCACTACTAACTGGTAGGAGTTGAAGCAATTTGGATGGTGCATTTATGGGGAGGTTAAACAAGCACAGAGAAAGGCAAAAGAAATGGTGTGTTGACTGGGTTGGATGAATTAGGGCAAGAAGAGGCTCATATGAAGCACAAACACCACAATAAATAAGTTGTGCCAAATGGGATAACACAGTATGGAGCTGGAGGAACACACCAGGCCAGGCAACATCAGAGGAGCAGGAAAGTTGACATTTCAGGTCGGGATGCTTCTTCAGAAATGGGGAGGGGGAAGGGAGCTCAGAAATAAATAGGGGGAAGGAGGGTTGGGCTGGGGAAGGTAGATGGGATGATGATACATGAGTGCAGATAGGGAGTGGCGGGCAATGGTCAGTGAGGTGGGAGGAATAGATTGGGAGAGAAGATGGACAGGTGTGTCAGTTCAAAGGGGCAGTGATGAGAGGGAGGATCGATCATGGGATAAGGCCGGAGGTGGGGAGATTTTGAAACTGGTAAAATCCACATTTAGACCATTAGGCTGTAAGCTACCAAAGGAGAATATGAGGTGCTGCTTCTCCAGTTTCTGGGTGGCATTGTTGTGACCATGGAGGAGGTCCAGGATGGACATGTCACTCTGGGATTGGGAGGAGGAGGGGGAGATGAAACTTTTTGTGACTGGAAGGTGTTGTCATTTGTCTGCCTGGCCTACTATGTTTTTCCAGTTCCCATGTTATCTCTGACTCCAACATCTGCAGTTCTTACTATCTCTGAATAAGTTGTGCCAAATGGCCAGTGTCTATTTGATTGATATAGATATTTTTGATCAACCTATTCAGACATGTTATGACACACCTCTGGAGAAGTGAGACTGAACCTGGGCCTTCTGGCCCAGAGGAACAGACTACCACTGCACCACAAGAGCTCCTGCATACTTAATAAAACATTAGGCTTAAAAGCAAATGCAGATTCAAAGCACATATGATGATTGTGAATAGCCAGGAGAAACAGAATGTGCCAGTCCATGTAGACTGGGACAAATGAGGTAGCGCTGCATTAATTCCCAAGGCAAATCATGTCTCCTCTCATCATGGCCAGCCTGATGGCCTGCTGCCCAAGTCATGCAGCTCTACATCTAAATAAATAGTGGAAATGGAATTTATGCACGCTACTTAAAAGCTGATTTAACACGAGCTCAGTTCTTCAAAAAGAGGCTTGAATGTCACTTTCCATTTCGATTGTTTTCTGTGCAGCTTGCAAGCCAGCAACATGTATCCTTACTTCATACTTACAGAGTAGCCAATGTGCACACACAAGCCATGTTACTGCAATCTCAGAGCACAATGGCATTACAAAGCATGCCAAACCTCTAGAGACCAGTGGGCATCATTGCCCTTAAAGCCATTGCGAGTGGGTCTCTGGAACACCTGATCTTTAAAAAAAAGTTATCATGTCACAAGCTGCATTGAATTCATGGTCATCAGTTGGCAGCACAAGATCAAGATAATGACAGCTGAAGTAATGAGGAATTATTTTCTCTCCGTGTGATATATAATTTGGTTAAAAGGTCACATTGCTTAAGTATTTTCCTAATTCATTTGCTAGCAATACAGGCTGCTGTCTAATTAACATTCTGCCTATTGCATCCAATCTGCAAACATACAGAGCAGTCACAGCTGCAAAAAGGTTGTCAAATGATCTGTTTGGGTTCTGAGGAAGGGTCATCGGACACAAAACATTAACTCTGTTTTCTCCTTCCCAGATGCTGCCAGACCTGCTGAGCTTCTCCAGCAGCTTTGTTTTTGTTCCTGATTAACACCATTTGCAGTTCTTTCAGTTTTTATTTGCCAAAGAATCGCACAGATATTTCATAAACTGGGGATATGTTTGAAAGGAAGGGTGAGCTAGTGAATAGCTGCAACAGGAGATGTAGCTGACTTGAACCCTCAAAACATGTTCAACAAAATTTCTCAAGTGAAGATGAAACACGAGCTTCAAGTTCAGGGTCATAGATAAATTGCCAAGAGAGGGTGAAAACTAGTTTGGCAACTGAACAAGTTAGTAACTGAAAGGCTCTGCCAGCATAAGCCGTGGAGTTCCAGAAAAAAAAATCTGGGAACCTAGCTCTTCATTTTGCCTATGAATGATACAAGTAACAATTGGGATATGGAATGATTACAACTGATTTAAAGATCTGCAAGAAATCTCAATAATCAAATGAACACTATCCAGGAAACTTTACATTGCAGATCGGATGCTGGAGCACTGTAGCCAACCACCCAGGATCTTTGCACTGTAACTCCTTAGCACACAAATCTTTTGTTCAAATTTGCTTTTGCAATCTGGAGGTAGTTCAGTCATGATAAAAAATTGTTGAAATTTGTTTCAGTACAAATTCGCAAAGTGGTGGCACGGGGAAGTGAACACTTTATGTGACAAATACTCACGTATAATTGATCTGGTGGGTTAGCTATCGCTGTGTCATAACGTACTGGTTTCAAAAATCTACAGCAGGACAGTCAAAGCTGGGAGGGAGTGCTGCAGCAAAAGAAAAAGGACCTAGGGAGCCATACAAATAAATAAGCAGGAGAGCAGGGTTCAAATCGTACTATGACAGCTACAGGAATTTAAAATGCAATTAATGACAAATCTGGAGTTCAAAGCAAGTCATGAGTAATGATATCCATGAAACTACCTATACCATAAAAATGCATTTGATTTACTAATACCAGAAGTAAAAGCAGAAATTTCTAGAAAAACTTAGCAAGTCTGGTAGCATCTGTAGAGAGAAAGCAGAGTTAAAATTTCAAGTCTAGTGGCCTGTCTACAGGACTGGTCGGTAATGTCACGATCTGGCCTACGTGCAATTTAAGATCCACAGCAATGTAACTGACTCCTGCCATATGTTGTGGTCACAGCCATCAGAACCATTTGAGATACTCTAGGCTGATTCAATGCAACCAACCATACTTATCAGCATTTGTATATGTTATTGACAAAGTGAAGAAGGACTCCAACATGAAGTCTTTGACAGAAGAGGGGCTCAGTCTTGATAAACAAAAAAAAGAGTATTGCATAGTACTTAATCGCGAATTAATCTGCATTTGAATTACACAAGAGGCTCTTGTGGAACTTCACGCTGTAAAGACTAACTACACATTACTTAGCTACATGGAACTTGGCACTGAACTGGAACTTGTACCTGCAACTGGAACAAAACTGTTAGCTCCTTCAAGGAGCAGTCCTTCATAGTTATTTCTAATCAACCTGTTCAGACATGTTATCACATACATCAGAGCAGCTGGGACTTGAATCCAGGCCCTCTGGTCCATGGCTAAGGACAGTACCACTATTTCACAACACCTTTTTATCCTGGAGAGTAGAGGTTATCTTGTGATGCCAGTTAACCCTTTCAGGTATTAATTACCTTTTACAATAACTCAATGAAACTCTGAAATGCCCTAGCAAACCACTCAATTTAAAGGCAAATAGAGGCAGTCAACAAATGCTGGATTTACAATCAATGCCCACACTGTATGAAGCAAAAGAAAATCTGATGTAATTGGAACAAACAAGCCTTGAAGCTATAATTTAAGCAGGTATTCTTCTGGTTTGGCAGCCTGCAATATAGCTGTGCATTAATGTTGAGGCCAAGTTAGCAACGTGATAAGTTAGTTATACTTTTGCACAAACAACAATGTTCCACAGTCCACAAATCCCATGACTCGTGATCCAATGTTATCATGAAATATTTAAAATATAGTAATCTGCTCGACAGTGTTTAACAACTATGGCCTTCTCCAGTGGTCCCCAGCATCACAGATGATAGTGAATCACATTGGCTAAATACTAAGATGAAGAAACGGTTACAGGCAGTGGATACTGCAAAGGCTATGAGCCCCGACAACATTCCGGCAATAGTACTGGAGATTTGTGCTCCAGATCTGGTGCTCCACTAGACAAGCTCTTTCACAACAGTTACAACATCGGCATTGACCCAATAAGGTGGAAAATTGCCCAGGTATGTCCTGTACACAAAAAGCAACAAATCCAATCTGAACAAATATTGAAGGGTATTCGTTGTGAAGAAGGGTAATGCCCAAAACGTTGACTGTGCCTGTTCTCCCAATGTTACCTGGCATGCTGTCTTCTTCCAGCCTCCTGTTTGTCTACCAGCATCCATTTTCTCTTAGTAAAGTATAGGAAAGTGTCATCAACAGTACTATCAAGCAGCACCTACTTCACAACAACATGCTCAATGTACTCAGTTTGGGTTCTGCCAGGGCGACTCAGTTCCTGACCTCGTTACAGCTTTGCTTCAAACATGGAAGAATGAGCCCATGATACCAAGACCACATTTGATTGAGTGTGGCATCAAGGAGCCCTAGCAAACTGGAATCAATCAGAATCACAGATCAATTTTCCACTGTCGGAGTCATATCTGACACTTGGGAAGATGGTCGCAGATGTTGGAGGTCAGCCATCTCTCTTCCAGGACATCTCTGCAGGAGGTCCTCAAGATACTGTCCCAAGTTCTAAGATCTCCAGCTGCTTCAAGGCCCTTCTTTCCATCACAAGGTCAGAAGAAGGGATAATTGGTGTGGGAGAAAAAGGTTTGAATTCATGGATCATTGGCATCAATAGTGGTGAAGACGTGAGGGCTTGGCTCCAGCTAAGTCATGCTGGAACCAGAATCACCCAACTATGATTGCGAATAGCACCTTGAACTAAACTGTAGGAGGATGGGTTCAGCCTCTTTGGGCGTTTTTCCACTCAGCTGAGATTTAAAGTTTCCAAAACAAGTAACAGATCTGAAAGTATGGAAACGTGCAGGAATCTAAGCATTTGGAAAGCAGTGACAGAATTGGTCATAGTCAGCATGGATTCACTAAATGGAAATCATGTTTTACAAAACTTCTGAAATTTTTTTGTGAATGTGATTGGGCTGGGAACTAAATATCCAAGGATATATGTCTAATCGAAAGAACTGGCAGGTGGCAGAGGGGTTGCCTTGTTTGTAAGAAATGAAATTAAATTGATAAAGAAATCATGTGGGTCAGAAGGTGTACAACCTGTGTGGGTAGAGTTGAGGAACTGCAAAGGAAGAAAGACCCTGATGGGACGTATGTGCAGGCCTCCCAGCAGTAGTCCGGAAATAGGGAAGAAAATAAAATCAGGAGATTGAAAAGGCATGTAAGAAAGGCAATAATCGTGGTGGACTTCAAATGCAAGCAAAATGGGAAAATCAGGTTGACAGCAGATCTCAAAAACAAAAGGAACTTGTGGAATGTCTACAAGATTATTTTTAGAGCAGCTTCTAGTGGACCCCACTAGGGAACAGACAGTTCTAGATTTGGTGACGTGTAATGAGGGATACTAGATTAGGCAGCTGAAGGTGAAGGAACTCCAAGGTGGCAGTGACCATAATATGATAAATTCATCCTGCAGTTTGCGAGGAACAAGTTTGAATCAGATGTAATAGTATTGCAATTGAGTAAAGGTAATTACAAAGCATAAGGGAAGAGCTAGCCAAAGTTGATTTGATGGGGAACCTAACAGGGCAAACCGTAGAGCAGTAAGGGCAGGAGTCCCTGGGGGCAATTCAGGAGGCAAGCAGAAATTCATCCAAGAAAGAAGAAACATACCAATGGAAGACATGATGAGACAACCAAAGCTGACAAAAAGAAGTTAGGGACAGCAGAAAAGCAGAAGATAAAGCATTCAATGGAATGAAGGTTACTGGGAAGCCAGAGGATTGGGAAGCCTTTACAAACCAGAGGATAACTGAAAAAGCAATAAGAAGGATGCGATGAAATATGAGATTAAGCTAGTTAGAAATATAAAATAAGATTGCATGAGTGTTTTTGTTAGATATCTGAAAAGGTAAGAGTGGACATTAGACCACTGGAAAATGAGGTTGGAGACGTAGCAACAGGGAACAAAGCAATGGCACAAGCAGCATACCAGAGCTTAAGAGTGTCAGGGAGTAGAGGTCAGTACACTGGACATCACTAAAGAGAAGGTGCTGGGGTAGCTGAAAGCAGATAAATCACCTGGACTGGGTGGGCTACACCCTAGGGTTCAAAAGGACATAGCTGCTGAGTCTGTGGAGGCATTGATAGTGATCTTTCAAGAATCAGTGTAGTCGTACAGCAGATGCTTTGGTCCAACTAGTCCATGCCAACCATGCTTCCAACTTAAACTAGTCCCAATGCCTGCATTTGGCACATATCCACCCCAAACCTTTCCTCTTCACAAACTTATCCAAATGTCTTTTTAACATTGTGACTGTACCCACACCCACCACTACCTCTGGTATTTCATTCCACATGCAACGCATGATGTAATAAACTAGTTCATAGTGTTCTTTCTCCTTTCACTTTAAAAAACGTCCCCTAGTTTAGAACTCCGCACCTTAAGGAAAAGGCCTTTGCTATTCACCTTACCTATACCTCTCATGACTTTATAAACCTCCATATGGGCAGTCCTCAACCTCCTACAATCCAGTGAGAAAAATTCCCAGCCTATCTGGTCTATTTTTAATTATCCAAATCCTCCATACATGGTAACATCCTAGTAAATCTTTTCCGAACCTTCCCCAAATTACCAATATCTTTCTTATAACTGGTGACCAGAACAGTAGGCAGTACTCCAGAAGAGGTGTCACTAAATGTCCTTACAACCGCAACACAAAGTCCCAACTTCTATACTCTACAGGCCTGAGCAATGAAGGCAAGCATGCTAAACGCCTTCTTAACCACACTGACCACCTGTGATGCAAATTTCAAAGAATTATGTGCCTGAACTCTTAGGTCTCTCTGCTGTACGACACTACCCAGGGACTTACCATTTATTGTGTAAGTCTTGCCCTTGTTTGTTTTACCAAAGTGCAATACCTCACACTTATTCAAATTAAATTCCATCTATCACTCTTCAGGGACCTGGAAAATGGCTAATGTAATACCCATTTCAAAAGGGAAAGAGGCAGAAAACAGGAAGCTCCGTCATTGGTAAGATTTTAGAATCTATTAAGGATGAGATTGTTGAATACTTGAAAGTGCAGGATAAAACAGGGCCAAGTCAGAGTTTTGTCAAGGGAATATCAGACCTGACAAATCTGAGAGAATTCTTTAAAGGTGGTAAAAGGACAAGTTAGACAAAGGATGGCCAGTGGGCATGATCCATTTGGATTTCTAGAAGGCCTTTGATAAGGTGCTGCAGAGGAGACTGCAACATAAAGTAAGAGCCCATGGTTTTAGGGGTATGGTACTGGCATGGATGGACCACTGGAGGTAGTGGAGTATTATTCAGGAATGGCAAGCAGAGTTCCACAGGGACCACAACTATTCACTTTATACATCAACAATCTGGAGAAAGGAACTGGGGGCATTGTTGCTAAGTTTGTAGATGACACAAATACAGGTGAAGGAACACGTTACATTGACAAAGTGGAGAGGCTGCAGAAGGACTTGGACATACTAGGCAAATGGGCAAAAAAAAGGCGGATGGAATACAGCGTGGGAGAGTGTGAGGTTTTGCACTTTGATCAGAAGAATTGAGACATAGATTATTTTCTAAACAGGGACAGGTTTCGTATTTCTAGTTCACTTTTTTTCCAGGTTAACATGCAGGTTCAGTTAAGCAGTTAAGGCAGGCAAATGCAATATTTGCATTGATTCAAGAGGGCTAGAATACAACAGCAATACTGATGAGGTTGCACACATTTCTGGTAAAACCACATTTGGAATAGAGCAAACAGCTTTGGGCCCTGTTTGTAAGGAAGAATGTGCTGGCATTGGAGGGAGTTTACAGGAGGCTTACAAGAATGATCCCAAGGATGAAAAGCTAGATGAGGGCTTTGGGCATGTGTTGACGGGGTTTAGAAAGATCGGCGGCAGGGGGAATCCAATTGAAATTTAAAGACTACCGAGAGGCCAGGATAGAACAGATGCGGAGATGTTTCCACTAGGAGGAGAGACTACAACCTGATGGCACCGCCCCAGAGTTTAGGGACAATCCTTTAGAGGTGAGATGAGAAAACAGTTCTTCAGCCAGAGGGTGGTTAATCCGCGGAACTCATCGTCACAGAGGGCTGTGGAGGCATAGTGATTGAGTGTGTTTAAGACTGAGAAAGATAGGTTCTTGATTAATAAGGGGATCAAGGGTTATGGGGAGAAGGCAGGAGAACAGGGTTGAGAAATATATCAGCCATGGCGGAGCAAAGCCGATGGGCCAAATGACCAAATTCGGCTCCTATATCTTACAGTCTTATAAACAGTTCTTGTATCAAAGATTCATGTCATTTACACTGACTTGTCCATCAGCAGAGTCACTTGGCCTAACTTTTCTTTCCTGCCAACCGTCTTCTGTCATTCTCTCCTGAATGCATTGGCTCTCACTGGGGCACAGGTTTCTTCTTGCCTGAATGCACAGCTCCCCCCAGATGAGGTACAGGTCTCTCCTGTCCTTTTTCATTCCTGCATAGGATGTGGCATCACTGGCTGGGTCAGCATGTGTCACCTATCCATAATTACCAAGAGGGCAGTTAAGTGTTAACCACATCGTTGTGCTTCTGGAGTCACAATGTGTGTGTGCACGCATCTGGGGGTCTGGAGCAACCATTAGGTGGAGACAGAGCCCAAAGAGAGAGAAGCACAGGTGGGTAGACAAAGGAGTGGATAACAATCCGGCTAGGAGGGTGAATAGCTCTTAATGGAGACTGCTAGTGGCTAACAAGAGGTAGTGTGTGAGCATAGCAGACTATGTGATGTCAAGGCATGCAGTGTACAGTAGGGGGCTAGAACATGGGAGGATTCAGGCTCTAAAGTTATTGAACTTACTGTTGCATCTCGAGGGCTGCACTGTTCCCCAAGCATAAAACGAGGTGTTTTTCTTCCAGCTTGTGCTGAGCTTTGCTGGAACACTGCAGCAAGCCAGAGACAGAGGTTACCCGGTGCGGCTTCCTCTACATTGGGGAAACCAAGCGGAGGCTTGGGGACCGCTTTGCAGAACACCTCCGCTCAGTTCGCAACAAACAACTGCACCTCCCAGTCGCAAACCATTTCCACTCCCCCTCCCATTCTCTTGATGACATGTCCATCATGGGCCTCCTGCACTGCCACAATGATGCCACCCGAAGGTTGCAGGAACAGCAACTCATATTCCGCCTGGGAACCCTGCAGCCATATGGTATCAATGTGGACTTCACCAGTTTCTAAATCTCCCCTTCCCCCACTGCATCCCTAAACCAGCCCAGTTCATCCCCTCCCCCCACTGCACCACACAACCAGCCCAGCTCTTCCCCCCCACCCACTGCATCCCAAAACCAGTCCAACCTGTCTCTGCCTCCCTAACCGGTTCTTCCTCTCACCCATCCCTTCCTCCCACCCCAAGCCGCACCCCCAGCTACCTACTAACCTCATCCCACCTCCTTGACCTGTCCGTCTTCCCTGGACTGACCTATCCCCTCCCTACCTCCCCACCTACACCCTCTCCACCTATCTTCTTTACTCTCCATCTTCGGTCCGCCTCCCCCTCTCTCCCTATTTATTCCAGTTCCCTCCCCCCATCCCCCTCTCTGATGAAGGGTCTAGGCCCGAAACGTCAGCTTTTGTGCTCCTGAGATGCTGCTTGGCCTGCTGTGTTCATCCAGCCTCACATTTTATTATCTTGGAATCTCCAGCATCTGCAGTTCCCATTATCCCAGAGACAGAGGTGTTGGCCAGGGAACAGGGTGGTGTGTTAAAAAGTGGCAAGAAACTGGAAGCTCAGGATTTTTTTTGCATGCAGAATTTTAGGGCCTGAACAAATAGTAGGAATCAATGGATCCTTTTTGAATTGGTAGGCAGTACATAGTGGGATGCCACAGGGATCACAGCTGGGACAGCTATTCACAATATATATTAACGCTTCAGACAAGGGAACAATTTCTAACATCTCAGTCTGCAGATGATACCAAGTTGGGTGGGTGGATGAACTGTAACAAGGATGTAGCGATCCTTCAGTATGACCTCGACAGGTTGGGTGAGTGGGCTAATAAATGGTAAATGCAGTATAATTTGGATAAATGCGAGGTTATTCACTTCGGAAGCAAAAACAAGAAGGCAGATTAATACCTAAATTGCTACACATTGGGGCAGGGGAGTGTGCAGTGGGACCTGGGTGTCCGTGTGTACCAGTTGCTGAAGGTAAGCATGCAGGTGCAGCAGGCGGTAGAAGACAAGTGGTATGTTGGCGTTCATTGTGAAGGCCATTGTGAGAGGTTGAGTACAGGAGTGGGGATGTGTTGTTGCAGTTATACAAGGCCTTGGTGAGGCCACATCTAGAATACTGTGTGCAGTTTTGGTCATCATTTCTGAGGAAGGATGCTTTTGCTCTCAACACAGTTCATCAGGCTGATTCCGGGGATGGTGGGACTGACATATGAGGACAGATTGACTAGGGTTAGGATTGTTAGCGCTGGAGTTCAGATGAATGAGGTGGGGAATCACAGAGACTTATAAAATTCGAACAGAACCAACAGAGTAGATGCAGGGAGGATATTCCCGATTCTAGGTGTGTCTAGAACTAAGGGCCACAGTATGAGGATTCAGGGTAGATGATTTAGGATGGAGATGTGCAGATGTTTCTTCACCCAAAAAGTGGTGAGCCTGTGGAATTCATTACCACAGGAATTAGTTGATGCCAAAACATTGAAAAATTCAAGAGGTGGCTAGATATAGCATGTGGGGCAAATGAGATCAAAGTTTACTTGAAGAAAGCAGGATTATGCTACTGAGTTGGAGAATCATCCATGATCGAGATGAATGGAAGTGCAGGCTTGAAGGGCCAAATGGCCTCCTCCTGCTTCTATCTTCTATGTTCCACAAAGCAGTCACCAGTCTAAAGTTTGCTTCCCCAATGCAGAGACCACGTTGTGATCAATGAATGCAGTAGATCAGATTGTGAGAAATATAGGTAAAGTGCTGCTTCACCTGGAAGGTATGTTTAGACCCTTAAATACTGAGGGGGGGGAAGATAAACAGGTATCTTCAGCAGCTGTGGGGGGAAAAATCAGGAGTGAAGACAGTGTGATTGAACGGTGTCCTGGAGGGAACGGTTCCTGCGGAAGGCAGACAAGGGAAAGGAGGAGAATATGTGCTTCGATCCAACCCTGACTTTGTTATTAAGCCTGCCAATAAGGGTGGTGCTGATGTAGTCCGGCTTACTGACCTCTAATTTGCAGAAGCTGAGCACCATCTCTCAGATACCTCCTCCTATCCTCCCCTGGACCATGACTGCACCATGGCACATGAAGCCACTGTATCAACCAACATCACCGGCCTCATTTCATCTGGTGATCTCCACCACAACTGCTTCCAAGCTGATAGACTTCCTGCCCTGCACAGTTCACTTCTTCCTCCTTCAAAAATTCACAACTAGCACTGCCCAGGCAGACTGATTGTTTCAGTCTATACAGTGTAGAGCTGGAGGAATACACCAGGTTAGACAGCATCAGAGGAGTAAGAGAGTTGATGCTTTCGGCCTTGACCCTTCTTCAGGACTAAGGAGGAAATAGAGGGAAGAGGGATGGGGCTGAGGAAGGTAGATGGGATGGTGACAGGTGGATGCAAGTAGGGGGTAGGGGGGATTGGTCAGTGGGAACAGCAGGGCAGATAGGTAGGGAAGGAGATGGACAGGTCGTGTCAGGTCAAGGAGACAGGGTTGGACATGGGATGTAACCAGGGTGGAGATTTTGAAACTGGTGAATTCTACATTGAGGCCTTCAGGCTGTAGGCTCCCTAGGAGGAATATGAGGTGTTGTTCCTCCAGTTTCTCCCCACCGCCAGCCTCATCATATGTCCAACCCTCTCTCTCATCCCCACCTCCCTAACCTGACACAACCTGTCCATCTCCTTCCCCAACTATCTGCCCCACCCTTCCCACACACCAATCCTCACTATCCCATCTAATTTTCCCCAGCTCCAACCCCTCTTCCCTCTATTTATTTTCCAGCTCCATTCCCCTTCCCCTGTCCTGAAGAAGGGTCTAGGCCCAAAATGTTGACTCTCCTGCTCCTCTGAAGCTGCCTGACCTGCTTTGTTCCTCCAGCTCCACACTGTATCGACTCTGACTCCAGCATCTCCAGTTCTTGCTATCTCAGACCGATTGTTCCAGCCTGCATCTGCTCCACAGAACTCATCTCTTCCTACTTTGACTCAGTCGTTCCTCGCTCCGTAGATCTGTGATTCCTCTGACACTTTACGCCATAAAACTGCAAATTGTGAAGTTTCAGTTTGGAGGCTTCAGCTGCCTCCTCTTTACTGTGGATGTGCAATCCCTTCATAAGTCTATCACCTACCAGGACAGTCTCAGGGCTCTCCGCTGCTTCCTAGAGAAAAAGGCCTGAACCGTCTCTACCCACACCACCTTCCTCCCCTTGGTCAAACTTGTCCTCGCCCTCAACGTCTCTTTTAATTCCTCTCATTTTCTTCAGGAAAGAAGGGTGGTCAAGGATATGCACACGGACCCCAGTTTTGCCTGTCTCTTTTAGGGGTATGTGGAACATTCCTTGTTCCAGTCCTATTCCACCCCCCACACACAACTCCTTCTCTGATATATGAATAACATCATCTCTCGTCTGGAATTGGAAAAGTTTATCGACTTCGCTTCCAATTTCCACCAAACTCTCATTTTCATCTGGTGTATCTCTGACTCATTCCTTCCCTTCGTTGGTACTTCTTTTTCCATTTGTGGGGATAGACTAGCCACTAACATCCACTATAAACCCACCAACTCCCATAGCTACCTGGGCTATACATCCTCACACCTTGCTTCCTGTGAAGACTCCATTCCATTCTCCCAGTTCCTCCATCTCCAGCATATATGTTCAGATGAGGCCAACTTCAACAACGGAGCCTCCAAAATATCCACATTCTTCCTCAACCCAGGAAACCCCAGCAGCGTTGTCAATGAGGCCTCTCCACCAGGTCTGACCCATCTCCAGCACTGCCACCACCATCCCCTCTCCTCCCACAACAGCGATAGGGTTCCCTTTGTCCTTCTTCACCATCCCATCAGCATCCACATCCAGATGATCATCAGATACCGTTTCCACCAACTCCAGCAAGTTGCCTCCACCAGGCACATATTCCCCTCCCTCATCAGACTTCTGCAGGGATCAGTCCTTCCAGGACAGTATGGTCCACTCTTCCTTCAATACCCACACACGCTCACAGCTGCACAGCACATTCCCCTGCAAGTGCCAAAGGTATGACAGCTGCCCATTTACCTCTTCCCTATTGCATCCTCAGTATCCAAGGGCCTAAACACACCTTCCAGGTGAAGCAACACTTCTCACATTCGCTGCTCACAATGTGGTCTCCTCTGCACCTTCCCCCACTGCATCCCAAAACCAGACCAGTTCTTCCCCTCCTCCCACTGCATCCCAAAACCAGCCCAGCCTGTCTCTGCTTTCCTAACCTGTTCTTCCTCTCACCCATCACTTCCTCCCACCTCAAGCCGCACCTCCATTTCCTACCTACCACCTCATCCCGCCTCCTTGACCTGTCCATCTTCCCTGGACTGACCTATCCCCTTCCTACCTCCTCACCTATACTCTCCTCTCTACCTATCTTCTTTTCTCTCCATCTTTGGTCAGCCTCCCCCTCTCTCCCTATTTATTCCAGTTCCCTCTCCCCATCCCCCTCTTTGATGAAGGGTCTAGGCCCGAAACGTCAGCTTTTGTGCTCCCGAGATGCTGCTTGGCCTGCTGTGTTCATCCAGCTCCACACTTTGTTATCTACCCGTCTAGCCAGATCACTATCCACTCCTTTGTCTGTCTAACTGTATTTCTCTCTCTTTGAGCTCTATCTCCGCCTATTGTTTATTCCTGAACACCTGTCCCTCATACTATCTTCTAGATACAAATGGGCATTTTCCTAGCGACCATCAGTTCTGAGGAAGGCTCACCGGTTCTGAAGCACTGACTCTAATTCTCTTCACAAATATTGCCAGACCTGCTAAGCTTTACCAGCAATTTCTATTTTATGTTTCTGATTAACAGCAGCTGCGGATCTTTTGGTTTTGATTAGGTAACGCCTGCAGTTTCCTTCCTTAAAAAGACACGAATGAACCAGATGGGTTTTTCCCAACAATTGACAATCACAGCAATAATACCAATCGGCCATCACAGCAATAATACCAATCGGCCATCACAGCAATAATACCAATCGGCCATCACAGCAATAATACCAATCGGCCATCACTTCCCCAGCACCAAAACGGAAAGGTATTGCTTATTCTACTGAAACACAGAATTGAATCAGGGACCTTTAGATTTTCAGTTTCATGCTCTCCCAACTGAGCTATTTCAGCTATTTCTCCTATTACAGATGAAATTGTAGGAGCAAAATAAGTCCAAAATAAAATTACCAAGAACATAACTTGACATTTCTAAACCAAAAATAGTGCAAATATCCAAAAGTCTCTGATAAAATAGTTAATTTTTTGTGAAGTAAATAAAGGACGTCTTGAATTTATGTATCAATAGAAAGAAATTAACACTTAAAATAGAACTGTGAATTATAATACTTTGTATTAATTTGCATTAATTACACATAAGCATGTTCGAAAAAGATGTAAAATGGTGAACTATATTTAACATAAAAACAGCATGTTCCCATTTTGAATTAAAGACAAAATAAAAGACGATAAGAAAGTTTCATACAAAAACCAAAAGGGATGAAGGGTCTAGGCCCGAAACGTCAGCTTTTGTGCTCCTGAGATGCTGCTTGGCCTGCTGTGTTCATCCAGCCTCACATTTTATTATCTTGGTTTCTTTTTGTGCTTGCTTTTTTATAATATCTTGCGACGAGTGGAATCACTTTTTTTCTAACGTACTATATTTAGTTTCAAAAAAGTTACCTTTAAGATGCGTAGATAAAGAAATGTTTTTGACAAATGATTCTCATAATAAAAATTAGTTTCTAATAGCACATTCAGAATCATTCATCATTTCAGTTACACTAAAAGCAGTAATTGCCACAGTCACAGACCTTGTTCCTCAAACCAAAGGCATTATCTATAAATATTGTGTGGCTATATACCACTCAAAACAAGTTTATTTCAAGCAAAATTGTAGTTTTGTTAAAATAATGATTTGAAAATCTCAGGCACATAACAACTACCCTTTCTCATGACAATACAATGCAACTGTAAAAGGTTTAGAGCGCAATTGTGAACAGCCAACATTTATGTGCAGCTGCAGCCCACATCCTAGTCTAACAGGCCTGAGAATTTTACTTCTAAGAAAATCTCCAGAAGAGACAAAGATGAGGGGCACCTAACAGATGCCTTTAAGACTTTGAAAAGTTTAACAGGATAGGTGTAAATGTTATATTTCCAGTTGTGAGGGAGTCCATTATTTGAGTCATTAATTCAAGACAGTAATAGATAAAGATTGTGAAAGAAACTATTCATACCCCAAAATTTAAGAATGTAGAATGCATTACCACAAGAGCTGGTGTGGAAAACAGTACTGATGCACTTAAGAGGGAACTAGATCAGTCGACAAAGGAGGGGGAAAAGAAAATAAAGTTGCATTGAAGTAGTGGAATGAAGAGAAACAGAATGAGATTTGTGCCAAACTTAAATGCTGCCGAATGGCCTTTTCTACAACTTCAAAGTCCAATAAACTCAAAGCAAATGTACTGCACTTATACACAAAGAAAGTTGACGTTATCAGTTAAAAAATCCAAATTTGGTTTTGTTCTTGAGAAAGCAACTGTTTCTCTCCCAAAGCAGAAATATCAATATCAATATCTCCAGTCTGTTCACACAATTATCAAAGTTTATTTCCTGGTCGGAATCTCAAAATAAAAATGTCACTGAAAATGCACTCTCTATCTGAACTCAATAAAATGACAGTAATGGCAAAGACAGTTTATTTAAGGCTTCTTTGCATATCTTGAGTCGACAGTCTTCAGAAATGGGGTATAGTTATTTCTAAAGCATCACCTACTAACTGATCAAAAATTAGCCAATGACAAAAAAAATGCCAAAGCAAATTTAAAATGCAATTCTCTTCTCATCAAAATAATGGACAGTCAAAAACAGTTGATGTAGTGTGTAAAAACTCAAAGACAAAATTAAAGCAGTTTAAAAGAAAAACCACTGGCCCAGATTTTAAAAGTCAGTAGTTGCTGACCATGAAAAAAAATGCCCACAAAAAAACTGGCAGTCTCCAATTCCCATTTCCCGATGTTAATTTTATTCTGCTTTCAGGTGGAAGGGAACTCTGGTCTCTAGTAACAATACCACCAAGCCAGGGGGCAGCTAATCAGAGTAAACAATAGGCAATAGGTTCAGGAGTAGGCCATTCGGCCCTTCAAGCCAGCACCACCATTCATTATGTTCATGGCTGATCATCCACAATCAGTATCTTGTTCCTGCCTTATCCCCATAACCCTTGATTCCACTATCTATAAGAGCTCTATACATCTCTTTCTTGAAACTATCCAGAGAGTTGGCCTCCACTGCCTTCTGGGGCAGAGCATTCCAGATATCCACCACTCTCTGGGTGAAGAAGTTTCTCCTCAACTCTGTTCTAAATGGTCTACCCCTTATTTTTAAACTGTGTCCTCTGATTCTGGACTCACCCATCAGTGGAAACATGCTTCCTGCCTCCAGAGTGTGTAATCCCTTAATAATCTTATATGCCTCAATCAGATCCCCTCTCGTCCTTCTAAATTCAAGTGTATACAAGCCCAGTCGCTCCAATCTTTCAACATATGATAGTCCCGCCATTCCGGGAAGTGACCTTGTGAACCTACGCTGCACTCCTTCAATAGCCAGAATGCCCTTCCTCAAATTTGGAGACCAAAACTCCAATGCTCCAGGTGCAGTCACACCAGGGCCCTGTAGAGCTGCAGAAGGACCTCTTTGCTCCTATACTCAATTCCTCTTGTCATGAAGGCCAGCATGCCATTAGCTTTCTTCACTGCCTGCTGTACCTGCATGCTTGCTTTCATTGACTGATGTACAAGAACACTCAGATCTCGCCGTACTTCCCCTTTACCTAACTTAGAACATAGAACATAGAACATAGAACAGTACAGCACAGAACAGGCCCTTCAGCCCACAATGTTGTGCCGACCATTGATCCTCATGGATGCACCCTCAAATTTCTGTGACCATATGCATGTCCAGCAGTCTCTTAAATGACCCCAATGACCTTGCTTCCACAACTGCTGCTGGCAACGCATTCCATGCTCTCACAACTCTCTGCGTAAAGAACCTGCCTCTGACATCCCCTCTATACTTTCCACCAACCACCTTAAAACTATGACCCCTCATGCTAGCCATTTCTGCCCTGGGAAATAGTCTCTGGCTATCGACTCTATCTATGCCTCTCATTATCTTGTATACCTCAATTAGGTCCCCTCTCCTCCTCCTTTTCTCCAATGAAAAGAGACCGAGCTCAGTCAACCTCTCTTCATAAGATAAGCCCTCCAGTCCAGGCAGCATCCTGGTAAACCTCCTCTGAACCCTCTCCAAAGCATCCACATCTTTCCTATAATACGGCGACCAGAACTGGACGCAGTATTCCAAGTGCGGTCTAACCAAAGTTTTATAGAGCTGCAACAAGATCTCACGACTCTTAAACTCAATCCCCCTGTTAATGAAAGCCAAAACACCATATGCTTTCTTAACAACCCTGTCCACTTGGGTGGCCATTTTAAGGGATCTATGTATCTGCACACCAAGATCCCTCTGTTCCTCCACGCTGCCAAGAATCCTATCCTTAATCCTGTACTCAGCTTTCAAATTCGACCTTCCAAAATGCATCACCTCGCATTTATCCAGGTTGAACTCCATCTGCCACCTCTCAGCCCATCTCTGCATCCTGTCAATGTCCCGCTGCAGCCTACAACAGCCCTCTACACTGTCAACGACACCTCCGACCTTTGTGTCGTCTGCAAACTTGCTGACCCATCCTTCAATTCCCTCGTACAAGTCATTAATAAAAATTACAAACAGTAGAGGCCCAAGGACAGAGCCCTGTGGAACTCCACTCACCACTGACTTCCAGGCAGAATATTTTCCTTCTACTACCACTCGCTGTCTTCTGTTGGCCAGCCAATTCTGTATCCAAGCAGCTAAGTTCCCCTGTATCCCATTCCTCCTGACCTTCTGAATGAGCCTTCCATGGGGAACCTTATCAAATGCCTTACTGAAGTCCATATACACCACATCCACAGCTTGACCCTCATCAACCTTACTAGTCACATCCTCAAAAAACTCGATAAGGTTTGTAAGGCATGACCTACCCCTCACAAAGCCGTGTTGACTGTATTTGATCAAGCCATGCTCTTCCAGATGGTCATAAATCTTATCCCTCAGAATCCTTTCTAACACCTTGCAGACGACAGACGTGAGACTTACCGGTCTATAATTGCCGGGGATTTCCCTATTTCCTTTCTTGAAGAGAGGAATTACATTTGCCTCTCTCCAGTCCTCAGGTACGACTCCAGTGGAGAGCGAGGATGCAAAGATCTTCGCAAGTGGCGAAGCAATTGCATTTCTCGCTTCCCAAAGCAGCCGAGGACAAATCTGATCCGGGCCTGGCGACTTGTCAATCTTAATGTTTGACAAAATTTTCAGTACATCAGCTTCCTCTATCTCTATCCATTCCAGCATGCACACCTGCTCTTCAAAGGTTTCATTCACTACACAGGTCGTTTCTTTCGTAAAGACAGAAGCAAAAAACTCATTTAGGGCTTCCCCTACCTCCTCAGGCTCCACACACAAGTTCCCTATGCTATCCCTGATCGGCCCTACTCTTTCTTTGACCATTCTCTTATTCCTCACGTAAGTGTAAAATGCCTTTGTGTTTTCCCGGATTCCTTCTGCCAAGCCTTTCTTGTGCCCCCTCCTGGCTCTCCTCAGACCATTTTTGAGCTCCTTCCTTGCCTGCATGTAATCCTCTCTAGCTGAACTTGACCCTAGCTTCCTCCACCTTATGTAAGCTACCTTCTTCCTTTTCACTAGAAGCTCCACCGCTCTCGTCATCCAAGGTTCCTTTATCTTACCCCGTCTTGCCTGTCTCAGAGGGACATATTTACTCATCACTCCCAACAACTGTTCCTTAAACCATCTCCACATGTCTATAGTTCCCTTACCATGGAACAACTGCTCCCAGTCCATGCTTCCTAACTCGTGTCTAATCGCATCATAGTTTCCTCTTCCCCAATTAAATATCCTCCCATTCTGCCTAATCCTCTCCTTCTCCATAGCTATGTAGAATGAGAGAGTGTTATGGTCACTATCACCAAAATGCTCTCCCACCACAAGATCTGATACCTGCCCCGGCTCGTTTCCGAGCACCAAGTCTAGAATGGCCTCTCCCCTCGTCGGCCTGTCAACGTACTGCGTTAGGAAACCCTCCTGAACACACCTTACAAAAACAGCTCCATTCAAATCTTCTGCTCGAAGGAGGTTCCAATCAATATTAGGAAAGTTAAAGTCACCCATTACAACAACCCTACTGCGTCCACACTTTTCCAAAATCTGTCGACCTATGCTTTCTACAATCTCCCTGCTGCTATTGGGGGGCCTGTAGTAAACCCCTAACGAGGTGACTACTCCCTTGCTGTTCCTAATTTCCACCCATACTGACTCAGTAGGCAGATCTTCCTCGACAATGGAAGCTTCTGTAGCTGTGATACCCTCTCTGATTAGTAGTGCTACACCCCCTCCTCTTTTTCCCCCCTCCCTATTCTTTTTAAATGTTCTAAACCCTGGAATATCCAGCAACCATTCCAGCCCATGAGAAACCCATGTCTCTGTTATGGCCACAACATCATAGCACCAGGTACTGATCCATGCTCTAAGTTCTATGTTCTATGTTCTATGTTCTATGTTCTATGTGTATGTGAAGATGTGTTTGAAACTTGACTCCATTGAGATAGTAATCTGCCTTCCTGTTCTTGCCAAAGTGTATAACCACACATTTATCAACATTAAATTGCATCTGCCATGCATCTGTCAACTCACCCAGCCTGTCCAAGTCACCCTGTATTCTTATAACATCCTCCTCACATTTCACCCTGCCACCCAGCTTTGTGTCATCAGCAAATTTGCTAATATTACTTTTAATGCCTTCATCCATATCATTAATATATATCGTAAACAGCTGCGGTCCCAGCACCGAACCTTGTGGTACCCCACTGGTCACTGCCTGCCATTTCGAAAGGGACCCGTTTATCACTACTATTTGCTTCCTGTCAGCCAGCCAATTTTCAATCCAACTCAGTATTTTGCCCCCAATACCATGTGCCCTAATTTTGCTCACTAATCTCCTAAGTGGGACTTTATCAAAGGCTTTCTGAAAGTCCAGGTATACTACATCCACTGGCTCTCCCAAGAATCAAAGCCCACAAGTCAGGAAGGAAAAGGTTGTCAAAATTTCTCATTTTACAGCAAAAAAAAATTGGGCGAACACGTGTGTGAGGTAGAAACTGAAATTTCATTAGCTTATTTGAAAAATCTCAAAGGTTTTGCATATATTAGGAAAATCTGACATTACATAAATATAGAACAAAGAAAATTACAGCACAGTAACAGGCCCTTCGGCCCGCCAAGCCTGCACTGATCGAGATGCTCTGTCTAAACCTGTCATCTATTTTCTAAGGGTCTGTATCCCATTTCTCCCTGCCCATCTACGTCCCTGTCCAGATACATCTTAAAAGACACTTTCGTGTCTGCGTCTACCACCTCCGCTGGTAATGCATTCCAGGCACCCACCACCCTCTGCGTAAAGAACTTTCCAGGCATATCTCCCATAAACGTTCCTTCTCTCACTTTGAACTCAGAGCCCCTAGTAATTGAGTCCCCCACTCTGGGAAAAAGCTTCTTGCTTTCCACCTTGTGGATCCACCCCTCATGATTTTGTAGACGTCACTCAGGTCCCCCCTCAATCTTTGTCTTTCTAATGAAAATAATCCAAATCTACTCAAACTTTCTTCATAGCTAGCGCCCTCCATACCAGGCAACATCCTGGTGAACCTCCTCTGCACCGTCTCCAAAGCATCCACATCCTTTTGGTAATGTGGCAACCAGAACTGTACGCAGTACTCTAAATGTGGCTGAACCAAAGTCCTGTACAACTGTAACGTGAACTGCCAACTCTTGTACTCAATAACCCATCTGATGAAGGAAAGCATGCTATATGCCTTCTTGACCACTCTATTAACTTGCATTGCCACCTTCAGGGAGCAACAGACCTGAACACCCAGATCTCTCTGTACATCAATTTCCCCAAAAATGCTTTACATTAGCTTTGCAGAGCCGGAAGGAGTGTTCAATAGTAACTGCAGTTTAATATACAATTACATTCCATTCATCAGGGTGTAAAATTATTAACAGTTTTCACACTGTGACAAATAGTACAAATTTTTCCTGAATGAAGGGTCTAGGCCCGAAACATCAGCTTTTGTGCTCCTGAGATGCTGCTTGGCCTGCTGTGTTCATCCAGCCTCACATTTTATTATCTTGGAATTCTCCAGCATCTGCAGTTCCCATTATCTCAAATTTTTCATTTGCCAGGGTTTCAACTGTACTCCCAATAAAGAAGTAGGGAACTGTTGACAACCACATCTGGATTGCCATATTGAACTGCACCTGGTGAGACGCTGGAGGCTGCTCCCAGTTTAAGAATGGCAAAGATAGCAATTGCTTCACTCTTAGTACAACCACAAAATTTAGGGAATTCATCTATAGTGCTGAACACGTTTTATTATGAAAATTGGAACGTTATGAATCCGTTTTACAGAACACCGTCTTTTGGAAGTACTGTATCACTACTGCTCACTGAACATCAGCACAGATATGGAGGCAGTGCAAACTGACCAAGGGTCAAAACGCCAGTTTAAGAGGAACGCACGTATAAAATTGGTTTATATTCATTTGTATTTCAAAGGGGTGATGTAATTGCAGTATAAGTGGTTCAAAAAGGTGAATACAGACTGACTACTTCCATTGATGGATGAGCCCTAAACAGAAACAACAGAGTTAAGGCCAAGTGAGATTTGGGTGTCTTAAAGCAGGAATCATAAAGTTGATTTGCACAGGTGATGACCTAGTGGTAATCTCATTGGACCAGTAATTCTGGGAACCAGGTCACCTGTGGACGTGGGTTTGAATCCCATAACAAGTGGAATTCCACTCTTTTTAACATTTTTATCAATTCATGGTCTAATGGCAACGTGAAATGAGTGCTGCACAGATGAACTGGCTCACTAATGCTCCTTCAGGAAGGAAATCTGCTATCTTTACCATTTCTGTCTTACTTATGACTTCTGACTCACAGTAACATAACTGAGTCTCAAGTATCTTCCAAAATGGATTAGCGCAAGCCATTCAGTTGTATCACACCAGTAAAAAAGCCTAAAGATTCAAGGCACCAGAAACAACAGGGGCATACACAGCCCTAACAAACTTCCAAAGTCCCCCTTACTAACATCAGAGGGCTTCTGCTAAAACAACAACAGCTGTCCCACGGACAAATGAAAGAACAAGCCATTGTCATAACCATGGAAAGCCTCAGATACTACTAAATCATCCCTGGGTATATCCTGCCCCAATGACAGGTCAGCCACACCAGACATATACTGTTTTCCATATACTGTAGTGGTATAGTCGGGAGTTGTTGTCCTGGGAGCTCTGACCATGGACTCCAGATTGCGTGAAATCTCATGACTTAAGGTCAAACATACACAATGAAAACGTTTCCTGACTACCATTCAATGCCAACCTGCAGTTGCTAAATCAGCACTCATGTTTTACATAAATTGGAGGTTCTCCATGCTGAACACCAATTGGAAGAAGCACTGGTGGTGGAAAGGTCACTGGGCGTACTCTGGGTGGGGGACTTAAACATGCATCACCAACTGTTGCCGGGAAGCACCATAATGGCCTGAACTGACCAAATCACCTAAAGCACATAACTACTGGATTGAGCCTGTGGCAGGTAGGAATCAAAAACTGAAAACTACTTGATGTCATCATCACTAATCCATCTGCCCATGGCAGATCTCAGAGGCGTAACCATTGAACATTCCTTATCCACAATCCTTTAGAATGGTGGTAGAGTCACACAACACAACGGATGGCATCCTCAAAGCAAACTCACGGCTGGGAAGAGTTTGCTGCAGTCAGCATCACTGTAAGGATGACTGGGAGCAATGTTTCATTTAAGCCTTGCAGTCACTCAGACTCCATGCAATCTGATCAGCACTGACTTCCAGTTTCTGAAGCGGCTGCCATGGATGGACCTGAGAGATCAGCACAGCAGACAAAAAAATAATTGGAAGGAACACTAGCAAAGAGAAGTGTGCAGCAGTCAGCACGGCCATGAAGCAGACTGGGAGGAGTGAGGCAGACTGATAAAGGCTAAAACAGTGCAAGGAACACCATTTTCATAAAAAGAACGGACTTCTCAAGCAATGGATCAGCAGCTTCATAAACAGCAGAGCCGACTTGTAGTAGTAAGGTAGCAATACCAGGAGATAAAAACTGGTGGCCCAGAGCCACCTCTTCAAGTTGTTATTTCCCCATAGAAGCCAAAATATGATATCACAGGAAAACAGGTAGGTAATGGGTATCTGAGATAATAAAATGTGAGGCTGGATGAACACAGCAGGCCAAGCAGCATCTCAGGAGCACAAAAGCTGACGTTTCGGGCCTGGACCCTTCATCAGAGAGGGGGATGGGGAGAGGGAACTGGAATAAATAGGGAGAGAGGGGGAGGCGGACCGGAGATGGAGAGTAAAGAAGATAGGTGGAGAGAGAATAGGTGGGGAGGTAGGGAGGGGATAGGTCAGTCCAGGGAAGACGGACAGGTCAAGGAGGTGGGATGAGGTTAGCAGGTAGATGGGGGTGCGGCTTGGGGTGGGAGGAAGGGATGGGTGAGAAGAAGAACCGGTTAGGGAGGCAGAGACAGGTTGGACTGGTATTGGGATGCAGTGGGTGGGGGGGGAAGAGCTGGGCTGGTTGTGTGGTGCAGTGGGGGGAGGAGACGAACTGGGCTGGTTTAGGGATGCAGTAGGGGAAGGGGAGATTTTGAAACTGGTGAAGTCCACATTGATACCATTAGGCTGCAGGGTTCCCAGGCGGAATAGGAGTTGCTGTTCCTGCAACCTTCAGGTGGCATCATCGTGGCAGTGCAGGAGGCCCATGATGGACATGTCATCTAGAGAATGGGAGGGGGAGTGGAAATGGTTTGCGACTGGGAGGTGCAGTTGTTTGTTGCGAACTGAGCGGAGGTGTTCTGCAAAGCGGTCCCCAAGCCTCCGCTTGGTTTCCCCAATGTAGAGGAAGCCACACCGGGTACAGTGGATGCAGTATACTACATTGACAGATGTGCAGGTGAACCTCTGCTTAATGTGGAATGTCATCTTGGGGCCTGGGATAGGGTTGAGGGAGGAGGTGTGGGGGCAAGTGTAGCATTTCCTGCGATTGCAGGGGAAGGTGCCGGGTGTGGTGGGGTTGGAGGGCAGTGTGGAGCGAACAAGGGAGTCACGGAGAGAGTGGTCTCTCCGGAAAGCAGACAGGGGTGGGGATGGAACAATGTCTTGGGTGGAGGGGTCAGATTGTAAATGGCGAAAGTGTCGGAGGATGATGCGTTGTATCCGGAGGTTGGTAGGGTGGTGTGTGAGAACGAGGGGGATCCTCTTGGGGCGGTTGTGGCGGGGGCGGGGAGTGAGGGATGTGTTGCGGGAAATACGGGAGACGCGGTCAAGGGCGTTCTCGATCACTGTGGGGGGAAAGTTGCGGTCCTTGAAGAACTTGGACATCTGGGATGTGCGGGAGTGGAATGTTTTATCGTGGGAGCATATGCGGCGGAGGCGGAGGAATTGGGAATAGGGAATGGAATTTTTGCAGGAGGGTGGGTGGGAGGAGGTGTATTCTAGGTAGCTGTGGGAGTCAGTGGGCCTCACTTACAGTCACACAGTTCTGTCTTGAGTAAGAATTAGGAGGCCCAAATTTAGCTTTGTGCATACAACAATGTACACGAGGTTCTTGCTCCAGGTGCGGATGAAGGGACGGACTGCAGGGAAGATGAATCAACGCTATGACATCACAACGTCACTGAAGTGTGAGTATGTGTCGGGGAGGGGGACGAAGACAGAAAAAGAGAAATGTTGTTGTTGTAGTAATAGTCAATAGCAGAGTTAGGGGAAAGGAAACTGTTCACTGCAGCAAAGACAGAATCCAAAAGATTGCGTCAACTACCTGCTGCCAATGAGACGGGCATCTCTTCTGCGCTGGAGGGGAACTTAACAGTGGGAAATGAATGATCCAGATGTTGTGGTTCCCCTAGCTACCAACAACATAGGTCAGACTAGGAAAGAAGTTTCACTTTGAGATTACGAACAGTCAATGAGCCGTGGAGTGGCAGATGGAGTTTAATTTAGATAAATGTGAGATGATGCATTTTGGAAAGGCAAATCAGGTCAGGAATTTTACATTTAATGGTAATATCCTTGGGAATGTTACCAAACAGAGACCTTGGAGTGCAGGTTTATTATAGTTCCTCGAAAGTGGAGTCACAGGGAGACATGGTGGTAAAGAGGGCTTTTACTGGTCAGTGCATTCAGTATAGGAATTGGGAGGTCATACTGCAGCTGTACAGGATATTGGTCAGGCTACTTTTGGAATACTGCATTCAATTCTGGTCTCTCAGCTATAGGAAAGATGTTAAACTTGAAAGGGTTCAGAAAAGATTTACAAGGATGTTGCCAGGGTTGGAGGGATTGAGACATTAAAAAAAACCACTGAGCTACAAATCTTCTCAAAACTCGCTACCGCTGAATAGGTTGGGGCTATTTCCCTGGAGCATCAAAAGCTGTGGGGTGACCTTATAAAGGTTTATAAAATCCTTGAGGGATGGATAGGGTGAATAGCCAAGGTCTTTTCCACAAGGTGGGGATCCAAAACTAAACAGCATAGGTTTACGGTGAGAGGGGAAAGATTTAAAAGGGACATAAGGGGCAATTTTTTCACACAGAAGGTAGTGTATGTGTGGAATGAGCTGCCAGAAGTGGAACAGGCAGGTACAATTATAACATTTAAAAGGCATTTGGATGGGTATATGAACAGGAAGCATTTAGACAGATATGGGCCAAATGCTGGCAAATGGAAATAGATTAATTTAGGATATCTGGTCAGCATGGACAAGTTGGGCCAAAGGATCTGTTTCTGCGCCGTACATCTCTATGACTCAGGGCTATATTCCAAAGCAGAACTACAAAAGTAATCATCTACAGATTCCTACCCGAGCCACATGCAAATTGGTGTATGACAAAGATGACTCGATAATTAGATTTAATTAATAACAGGTTATGGGGCGGAGCAGAGAAGCAGCCAAGGAAGACCGAGAAGAGATTAATCATAATCATATTAAATGACGGAGCTGGCTCAAGGGGTTGAGTTACCTCGTCCTGGACCTTAACAGAGAAACATGTGGTTCAAAGATTGGCGTGAGAGAAATGGGTTACAAAATCATGGAGCAATGGCACAAGGAAAAACAGAAATGATCCACTGGGACAGGCTTCATTTCAACAATGATGGGACAAGTATCTTGCTAAATCATTTAATCAGGGTTGAAATTAATTAGTGTGGGGGAGGATTCAATTGAAGGGGCGTTTAGAAAATTAAAAAGAAATGACACAGCAGAAGTGCAGGGCAGTGAAGAAGTGAACAATAATCAAAGTTTCAGAGATAATGGGAACTGCAGATGCTGGAGAATTCCAAGATAATAAAATGTGAGGCTGGATGAACACAGCAGGCCAAGCAGCATCTCAGGAGCAGGTGCTCCTGAGATGCTGCTTGGCCTGCTGTGTTCATCCAGCCTCACATTTTATTATCTAATAATCAAAGTTTAACAGGCAAGCGTAGAAAATAGTGCCAGAAGAGCAAAGCAAAAGTTAGAACCAGAGGCAGCAATCATCATAAAATCATTAAAGCTGCTTATCTGAATGCACGCAGCATTTGTAACAAGATGCACACAAAAGGTGGAAGAGGTTTGGAACTCTGTTCCACAAATGGCAGTTGATGTTAGATCACTTATGAGTTTTAAATCTGACATAGATAATTTAGCAAAGGATTAGGGATACAGACCAAAGGCAGGTATACGTTCTTATGTTCCAAAATAAAATCCAATTTGTATGACTTGATGGCTATTACAGAGATGTTGATTAAGACTGCAAACTCAATATTCAAGGGTATTGCACATTCCAGAAGAACAGGAAAAAAGGAAACCGAATGCAGCAGTCAGCTCAGCAGTCAGCACTACTACGGCACAGCACTAGGAACTCTGGTTCAATTCCAGGCTCAGGCGCCTACCTGCATGGAGTTTGCACATTCTCTCCCAATCTGCATGGGTTTCCTCCAGGTGCTCCTGTTTCCTCCCACAGTCCAAAGATGTGCAGGGTATGTGGATTGGCCATGCTAAATTGCCCATTGTGCCCAGCGATGTTTAGGTTAGGTGAGTTAGACATGAGAAATGCAGGGATAGGGGAATGGGTCTGGGTGGGATGTTCTTTGGAGGGTTGGTGTGGACTTGTTGGGCCAAATGGCCTGTGTCCACACTGTAAGGATTCTATGAGTTGGGAAGCCTTGTTAATAAAGGATAGTATCAGTGTGATGGGGAGTAATGATACAAATGCAACAGATCATAAAACCATAAGACATAAGAGCAGAAATTAGGCCATTCCGCCCACTGAGTCTGCTTCACCGTTCAATCATGGCTGATAAGTTTCTCAACCCCATTCTCCCACTTTCTCCCCAATGACAATCAAGAACCTATTTACCTCAGTCTTAAATATGCTCAATGACCTGGCATCCACAGCCTTGTGGGGAAATGAATTCCATAGATTCACCACACTCTGGTTGAAGAAGTTTTCCCTAATCTCCACTCTAAAGGATCTTCCCTTTACTCTCAGCCTGTGCCCTCAAGTCCTAGTCTCTCCCACCAATGGAGGCAACTTCCCAACATCCACTCTGTCCAGTATTCTAAGTTTCAATTAAATTCCTCCCCCCCCCCTTACCCTTCTAAACTCCATTGAGTATAAACCCAGATTCCTTCAACGTTCCTGGTATGTTAACCCTTTCATTCCTGGGATCATTCATATGAACCTCCTCTGGACCTGATCCAGAACCAATACGTCCTTCCTGAGGAATTGGGCCGAAAATTGCTCACAATACTCTAAACATGGTCTGACCAGAGTTTTATAAAACCTCAGAAGTGTATCCCTGCTTTTCTATGCTAGTACTCTCAAAATAAATGCCAACATTGCATTTGCCTTCTTAACTACCAACCCAAACTGCAAAGTTACCTCAAGAGAATACTAGATTAGAACTCTCAGGTCCCTTTGCATTTCAGAATTTTCTTCCCATTTAGGAAATAGTCCACGCCTGTATTCCTTCTGCCAAAGTGCATAACCTCACACTTCCCCAAGGTGTATTCCAACCATCACAGTGTGGAGTAAGTTTGCATGGAAATCAGGAATGGAATGGGAAGGGAAAGAAGTCACAGCTGAGAGTTTTCTATAGGCCCCTCAAAATGTGCCTCACTATATGGTAAAGTATAATAATGGAGGCTTGCAAAAAAGGCACTACAAAAGCCTGTACATTGAATGGGCAAATCAAACAAGCAAGGCTTACAGGGAAGATGAACTTCCACCATATCAGATTCTTAGAGTATTACATTCCAAAATAAAAATAATGAATGTGACTTGACAGCTATTGCAGAGATGTGATTACAGGGTAAGCAACATTGCAAACTCAATATTCAATGGTATTTGATAGTCCAGAAGTATAGGCAAAAACAGAACCTACCTGACAATTGGCTATTTTAAATTGAGCAACGTGTAATAGGTAAGATTAATATGAGATTGCGTAGTCAAGGATCCTCTGGGGGACAGCAATCACAACACAGAAGAATTTGAGTTTCACGAAGAAAAACCTGGGTCCCCCAACTTAAATAAGGGCAATTACAGAGCTATGAAGAACGAGTTGTCTAAAGCAGGCTGGGAGTATTGATTAAGAATAAAGTTGGTGAATGAGCAGTGGTAAAGATTTAAGCAGACATTTCACAATACTGAACAAAAATTTCTTCCAGTCAAAAGACCCAATGAGAAGGATGAACCACCCGAGGTTAACAGTCAAGGACAGTATCCAATCAAAAACTAAGGAAGACAAAGCAGCAAAAATTAGGTAGGCCTGAGGTTTTGGGATTATTTTAAGAATGTCTAAAAAAAACTATTAAGAGGTGGAGAAATGGGAAATAAGTAAAAAAAAAGCAAGAAAATGGAAGATAATTTGACCCAACATTTTGCTTTGGTCTTCAAGAGACTATAAACATTCCAAACAGATAAGTAAGGTATTAATGGGAGGAAGGATTCTGTGGCAGTCTCCATCACAAGAGGTAAAGTACTTGACGAACTACTGAGCCTAAAGTGTTACGAAGTTGGGTAGAGTATTCATGAACTGGGAGGCAAGGAGTTAGAATTTGTTGGTTAAAAATGATCGTGGGAAAGAGTGCTGTGGTCCTTTCAAGAGCTAGTGCTTTGAAGTTTATAAGTGCAGGTGCATAGAGACTGCCCAAATGGAAACATTTTGTATACTTCAGCCAAGTAGCATTTTTTCCAAGACACCAACTTTGGATTTGGCCAATTAATTTAAACCAAGTACCTAGATACAGAAAGCCAATTCAGTTAAAATCTGCTGGTGTTGACAACCTGAAACCAATCATGTTATAAAGAATTTGATTATGTCTTTACAGGTATGTAAGACAAGGGCATTTGGAAAATTAGAGAGAGTCATCTGCCACTTATCAAGAATTAACACCATACAGCTCTCGGAGAAAGCCAATCTAATTAATCAAAGGTACCATAGTATTTTAGCTTAAAGTCCTCATTGAAGAAATTATAGAAAAAACAAAATCCTTGACAGAATTAGCAAAAGAAAGGGGTTTGTGAAGACAGAATATTTGAAAAGACAGTGACAATGGGAACTGCAGATGCTGGAGAATGCAAGATAAAGTGTGGAGCTGGATGAACACAGCAGGCCCAGCAGCCTCTCAGGAGCACAAAAGCTGACGTTTCGGGCCTAGACCCTTCATCAGAAAAGGGGGATGGGGTGAGGGTTCTGGAATAAATAGGGAGAGAGGGGGAGGCGGACCGAAGATGGAGAGAAAAGAAGATAGATGGGGTGGAGAGGAGAGTATGGGTGGAGAGGTAGGGAGGGGACAGGTCAAGGAGGTGGGATGAGGTTAGTAGGTAGGAGATTGAGGTGCGGCTTGGGGTGGGAGGAAGGGATGGGTGGGAGGAAGAACAGGTTAGGGAGGCAGAGACAGGCTGGGCTGGTTTTGGGATGCAGTGGGGGGAGGGGAAGAGCTGGGCTGGTTGTGTGGTGCATTGGGGGGAGGGGAAGAACTGGGCTGGTTTTGGGATGCGGTGGGGGAAGGGGAGATTTTGAAGCTGGTGAAGTCCACATTGATACCATTGGACTGCAGGGTTCCCAAGCGGAATATGAGTTCCTGCAACTTTCGGGCTACGCTTGCCCCCACACCACCTCCCTCACCCCTATCCCAGGCCCCAAGATGACTTTCCATATTAAGCAGAGGTTCACCTGCACATCTGCCAATGTGGTATACTGTATCCAATGTACCTGGTGTGGCTTGCTCTACATTGGGGAAACCAAGCAGAGGCTTGGGGACCTCTTTGCAGAACACCTCCACTCGGTTCGCAATAAACTACGCACCTCCCAGTCGCAAACCATTTCCACTCCCCCTCACATTCTTTAGATGACATGTCCATCATTGGCCTCCTGCAGTGCCACAATGATGCCACCCGAAAGTTGCAGGAACAGCAACTCATATTCCACTTGGGAGCCCAATGGTATCAATGTGGGCTTCACCAGCTTCAAAATCTCCCCTTCCCCCACCGCATCCCAAAACCAGCCCAGTTCGTCCCCTCCCCACAATGCACCACACAACCAGCCCAGCTCTTCCCCTCCCCCCACTGCATCCCAACACCAGTCCAGCCTGGCTCTGCCTCCCTAACCTGTCCTTCCTCTCACCCATCCCTTCCTCCCATCCCAAGCCGCACCTCCATCTCCTACCTACTAACCTCATCCCACCTCCTTGACCTGTCCGTCTTCCCTGGACTGACCTATCCCCTCCCTCCCTCCCCACCTATCTTCTTTTCTCTCCATCCTCGGTCCGCCTCCCCCTCTCTCCCTATTTATTCCAGAACCCACACCCCATCCCCCTCTCTGATGAAGGGTCTAGGCCCGAAACGTCAGCTTTTGTGCTCCTGAGCCTGCTGTGTTCATCCAGCCTCACATTTGAGAAGACAGTCTGTACAAAGTTGCAGAAATGAGGTTTAGTTCATTGTTTTCTTATTAATTGGGTTTATTAAGTAGAAGTTGTTTATCTGAACAATATTCCAGTAGAATTTAGACAAGTTAGGAAGCATTTAGTAGTTGGGGGGGGGCGGGGGGGGGAGAGAATGGGTGGTTTGTTAATAATTCTGTTAATTTGTTCACTGTTGGGTTAAATAAATAGTGTTCCTTATTATTTGTTTTGGGGAGGTCAGGGATTTTCTTTCTTTTTAACTTCTCCATTAATAGATTACGAGGGAGAAACAATTGACTTAATTGAAACATATAAAATAATCAGAGGGTTAGATAGGGTGGATAGGGGGAGCCTTTTTCCAAGGATGGTGACGGCAAGCACGAGGGGGCATAGCTTTAAATTGAGGGGTGAAAGATATAGGACAGCTGTCAGAGGTAGTTTCTTTACTCAGAGAGTAGTAAGGGTATGGAACGCTTTGCCTGCAATGGTAGTAGATTCGCCAACTTTAGGTACATTTAAGTCGTCATTGGATAAGCACATGGACGTATATGGAATGGTGTAAGTTAGATGGGCTTGAGATCGGTATGACAGGTTGGCACAACAGAGGGCTGAAGGGCCTGTACTGTGCTGTAATGTTCTATGTTCTATGAAAGGTCAGGGGGTTCATCTAATCCCCCTCTGTAACAAGTCCTCAGGATCCGATGGCACGCATCCAATGGTTTTAAAACAAGTGTCTGCAGGGATAACAGAGGCATAGATCAAAATTTCCCTGAATCCAGTGGATTCCGGGAGGGTTCCATCAGACTTGAAAACTACTAATGTGACACCTGTGTTCAAGAAGTGAGGGAAACAGAAAACAAGAATCTATAAGTGTTAGCCTAACATTGTCATTATGAAAATGCTGGAGTCCGTCATTAAGAAACAAATATGAAAGGGAAATACTGTTTGACAAATTTATTGGAGGACATGATAAGCAAAGTTGACAAAAGGGAACAAGTAGATGCAGTGTGTTTGGATTTTCAAAAGGCATTTATAAGAAACACAAACTAGGAGCAGGAGGCAGCTATTTAGCTGTTTCAGCCTGCTCCACTCTTCAATATGATAGTCTCTCAATGCCATATTCCTGTTTTATCCCCTTGATGCCTTGAAGTTCTAAACTGATTGATCTGTCTTGAATATATTTAGTGAATTAGCCTCCAGAGTCTTCTGTAATCAAGTATTCCAAAGGTTCATGACCCTTATTCATGCAGATAACTGCACGACTAGGAAAGGTTAAGATAGATATGGGCCAAACATAGGAACATGGGACTAGTTTAGTTGGGAAACCTGGTCAGTGTGGACCAAAGAGTCTGTTTCCATGTTGTATGACTCAGTCCTAAATGATCCATCCAATATCTAGAGACTGTGGCCCTTGGGTCTAAACATTTCAACCAGGACAAATACCATACCTGCTCTTGTCTGTAAAGCCCATTAGCATTTCATATGGTTATAAGGTTACTGCATGATATAGGAGCTCACAGTATGAGAGGTGATGTATTAGTTTGGAGTGCAGAAGTTGATTAATGGGACTTTTTCAGGTTGTAAAGACATAGCTAGTGGGTGCAATGAAGATTAGTCTTAGGGCTTCAAATATTTATTATCTACATTAATGACTCCAAAGAGGGGATAGTGTGTGATATCTCCAAACTTGCTGATAATATCAAAACAGGCAGGAGGGCATGTTGTGATGAAAACATTAGGGATTGCAATGGGACATTGCTAGGTTGAGTGACTGGGCCAATACTCAGCAAATGGACTTCAAAATACACAAATGTGAGGAAGAAGCTAAAGGTAGACTGAGAAACAAAGCCAAAGCCAAAAATAAAAACGCAGCTACACAGGAATCTTGGTGTCCTTGTGCATGACATACAAAAAGGTTAGCATACAGGTCCAGCAAGCATTTAAAATGGCAAAGTAGACTTTTATTGTCTTTGGTAAAAGTTTGGAGCTTTAAACTGGTGAAGTCCAGTTACAACTATACAGTGTGTTGGTGAGGGCCCACTTGGAGCACTGTGCACAGGTTTGGTACTGTGTATACGGGCATGGGAGGCCATTCAAACAAGGTTCACCAACCCGATTCTTGGGATTAAAGCATTGGCTTAATAAGAACAGCTAAACGGTTTAAGTCTTTATTCAAAGATAATAGGAACTGCAGATGCAGAAGAATCTGAGATAATAACATGTAGAGTTGGATGAACACAACACACCAAGCAGCATTATAGGAGCAGGAAAGCTGACTTCCTGAAGCAGGGTCTAGGTCCTAAACGTCAGCTTTCCTGCTCCTCTGAAGCTGCTTGACCTGTGTTCATCCAGCTTACACCTTGTTATCCAAGTCTTTATTCATTTGAATTTAGAAGAATGAAGGTTTATCTTACTGAAACGTACATGATTCTGAAGAGGCTTGACATTATTGGATTTGAGGTCATGTTCCTGCAATAACAGGAATCTCAAACTAGGGAACACATTTACAGAACAAGAGGACACTCATTTATAACGTAATGGAATTTGTGCTCCCTGCACACAGTGATTGTCTGGAATTCTCTAGCCCAGAGGCAAGATCATAAAGTACTTAGGAGGTAGAGGATGAAATGTTTTAAGTATTAGAAAGCCAACAACTGTGAAAGAGGAACTCGGGGATGCAAGCTATCAAGAATTAGGATTGCAGGTTTACAACAAAATCAGCTTTAATCTTGTTGAATAGGAGGACAGCATTGAAGGGATGAATGGCGTACTCCTGACTCCTTGTGGCAACGAGCATGACATAATCAATGTGCATTCTTACTAATATTTACATGTCCAAACGCATCTGCGTTAGGCAGATTGGTGAGAACGAAGTCGAACGTGTTTCCCGCCCCCCACCACCATCTGCCACAGCTTGAACGCAGTAGTGTTACCCTTTAGGATTCAGCTCTCTCAGGAGTGGTGCTGCTGCTTGCACCTACCCAGGGTATATTTCCAGCCCCTCGCCACGGGAATGGGGATTTAGTTACATCAGGGGATCCTTGTAGCGGTTACTTTAAGTGGTCTGCAGGTTAGTGGACAGGGCTGACCACCTTCACCTGGAAAGCACGTTGTTGATCGGAGTGAAGCGAGGCGAGGCAGGCGGCCCCTGTCGCAGGGTCTCACCGTCCTGGGACCCCCGGCCCTGGCGTTTGGCGGTTGCGGGGTGGGGGGGGGTCCCGCTCCCACATTACTGCTCTTCCCCGGGATTTACAGGGCGAGGGTCCCAAACACTCTCTTCCCCAACAGGGGCTCCCGGATCGCGCACCCCCCCCGCCCGCCCGGTGGGACACTGGGGCAGTTTGGGTTTGAAGCTGACTGACCAGCCGCCGGCGGTTCCCTCACCCCCTCCCGGGCCACTCACCTCGTCAGCTTCCGGACAACTCCGCCCGACTTGCGGGACGTCCTTGCCAGGCCACCTCACACATGCTGCCCGTCACCTTTTCCGTCCGCTCACAAGGAGATGTCTCAGCCCGGATCGCCGCTGCGGACACCACCGCGCATCCCGGTCCCGGCCTCCCTCTCGCTCGCTCGCTCAGCGGCACCCCCCGTCCCCGCCCCCGCCCCGACCAACTGCCACAGGCAGCGGCTCCCCGGGAGCACAGCGCCACCTGCAGCGCAGGAGTCTCCATCGCAGCAGCAACAGGCAGCCTGAGCGCGCCGTTGGGAATGGGGAAGGTTAAACAGAACAGGGGCATAGGATGGAGACAGTTATCAGGAGGGGTTCATCGCCACAAAGTATAGATTACATACCACTGACAACAGGAAATAATCAGTAATTTTTAAACTCAAATAGTTACAATGTACAGTACACACAACAACGGAAGCAGATTCAACAGTAACTTTCATAAGGAAGTTGGGTAAATACAAGAAAAACAAAGGTTGTTAGACTATCAACAAACGCCGAAAAAGCACAACTATAATGATGGTCACCTTCAAAAGACGGCGTAAGCACGGATAGGAACCTCCCCTGACGAAAACAATTCAAACCATTCCCAGCCTCTCCCTCTATTTTGAATCCATGATGTGGAGGTACCTGTGCAGGACTGGGATGGATAAGATCAGAAATCAGTTGACACCAAGTTATAGTCCAACAGGTTTATTTGAATTCACAAGCTTTTGTTGACCTACTTCTTCGTCAGGTGACGAGATGCTCACAGGCACAGAATTTATAAACAGAGAGATTGAAAGCTCGTACAAGTGCTGTGAGTGGAGTGTCAACAGGCTGATTAATAAGTCTCTGCAGGTGATCAAAGGTGTCAGACGGTGTGAATAAAGTGTCAACAGCTGCGTAGCAAATGAAGAGATGATCTGTAATCCAATCAATTAAGGTCGAGAGATAGTTACAAAGTGTTAAAAATAAGGTGGTTCTAGAGATATCCAAATGGCTGGAAAAACATGGTAGGTTTAAGAGTCACACACCGGAGGGTCTAACCAAAGTTATAAAAAACCCAAAAATGTACAAACTAATTAAGATCATAACAAGTTATCAAGGCTATGGCATCAAAACAGGACAGTAAGGAAGATTTTACAAATACAGGACAGTACTTGTACTGTGACATGAACCCAAGATCACGGTTGAGGCTATCTTTGTGGGTATGGAACTCGGCTATTAGTTTCGGCTCAGCGATTCTGTACTGTTGTGTGTCTCAAAGGCCACCTTGGAGGTTGCTTACACGAAGGTTCGAGGCTGAATTGTTTCCCAACTGGCAGGGAACACCCCTATCTGGTGATTGTTGCACAGTGTCCATTCATCTGTTGTCATAGCATCTGCATGCTCTTGCCAATATACCATGCCTTTTCCACAACGCCCTAGATGTCAGCAGTGAGCCCAATGAGACAACAAATCAACCAGAACAGTCAACAGAGATCCACGGTGCTGCAGCCAAAGAAGAAAGAGTTGAATTGGACCCCTCCGGAAGGCCGCTGCCCTAGGCTTGACATCAGGAGATATATTAATGCCAGATTCATCAGCCGTGCTCACAAGATAGCACAGAATGTCAAAGCACAACGCAATGCCATCTGTATTCTAAAGACCAATCACAACATTGTCATCAAACCAGCAGACAAAGGAGAAGGCATTGTCATACAGAATAGAACGGACTACTGCAAAGAAGCATACGGGACAAGTGAACAACCAGGAACACTACAGACGACTACCTGCCAATCCGACCAAAGAACACACCCATCAAATGAACAGACTGATCAAGACCTTTGACCCAAACCTTCGGAGTATCCTACACACTCTCATCCCGTGTCCTTCTTGCATAGGAAACTTCTACTGCCTTGCAAAGATACACGGAGGCAACACACCTGGACGTCCCATTATATCAGGCAATGGGACCATGTGTGAGGAGCTCTCTGGCTATGTTGAGGGGATCTTGAAACCCGTTGAACAAGGCACCCTCAGCTTCTGTCACGACACTACAGATGTCTTTTAAAAAAAGCTCAGCACCCATGGACCAGTTGAACCAGGAACATTCCTTGTCACAATGAACGTTTCAGCACTCTACGCCAGCATCCCCCACAAGGACAGCATCGCTTCAACAGCCTCAGCACTCAATACCACCAACTGCTAATCTCCAGACACCGTCCTACAGCTCATCCACTTCATCCTTGACCACAATGTCTTCACCTTCGACAACCAATTCTTCATCCAGACACGTGGAACAGCCATTGGGACAATTGCACCCTAATATGGCAACAATACTCCAATCAACGCTATACACCAAATACATTGTTGACATTTTCTTCTTTTGGACTCATGATGAGGATTCACTGAAATGATTACACGACAATATCAACAAATTTTATCCCACCATCACACTTGCCAATGGACTACTCTTCAGAATCACGCTCATTCCTGGAAACATGCATCTCCATCAAGAATGGACACCTCAGTACCTCACTCTACTGCAAGCCCACAGATAATCTCACAATTCTGACCTACTGTAGCTTCCATCCTAAACGTTAAAGACTTCATCGCCTCCGGACAAGCCCTGCCTATACACAGGATCTGCTCGGAAAAGAAGGAATGCAATGGACACCTAAAGGTGCTGAAAGACGCCCTCATTACAACAGGATAGAACGCTCAACTCATTGAGCGCCAGTTCCGACATCCCACAGAGAAAAATGACAATGACCCCCTCAGAAGACAGTCACAGGATACGACCGATAGAGTGCCTGTAGGGGTAACCTGTACCTGGCCAATCTAAGGTGACATAGCTGAATATGCTAAGTGGCCCATACCTGATTACAAGATGGCAGACAGAAGCTAAGCAAAACAAAGCAGCCTGCTCACACAGTGAAATACAATGGTACCTTAGAACAGAATTGCTAGAAGGTCAGTAAAAGAACGCTGTATGTTGCTGAATATAGCCATTAAACGTTTGAGATACAAGTGAATAGGATGTATGGAAAGATTCTCCTACGTCTTATGGTCTTATGTGAAATGCCGATCAGCCATGATTAAATGGCAGAGTGAACTCGATGGGCTGAATGGCCTTACTTCCACTCTTGTGTCTTTATGGTCTCATCCCACACCTAGAGATTACAATATCTAGGTAATACCATAAGATCATGGGAACCTGGGGATGTCCATGGAAGTGTCCATCACTGATTAGGTGACTCACAGGATTGGGTGTTTGAATTAAGGAGAAAGACAATTACTAAATTGTATTTGATTAGTATAACACAAAATATATAGAAAATGCTGTATTTCTTTGCAAAAGCAGACGGTTCGTCATTGATCCATCATCCGAAGCCAGATTTGGGGACGATCCTTTGGCCCTCTCCCTGCATAAACTGGCTTCTGCTTGAATAAATATCTTTCACTTGCCTGAATCCAGAGTCTTTGTCCTAGGTTGGGAAAAACGCTCCTACAGATTGGCGCTGCGAGCAAGGTGCCCTACCTGAAGCTGGTACACCTTGGGCCACTGTGGGTGAGTATGTCCATTTACTACCCTTTCTAGATAGCGTGCCCCTTGGTTATGGACTTCTCTAAGCCAAGACATAAAATGAACTTTTGGATTAGAGCGAATACGAGACACAGGATTAAGCATATTGGAAACTGGCACCCAGCATGAGACCGTGTGAAATTACACGAGAACATGTGCAAAATAACCGAGGTAGCTGTGGGAGTCGGTGGGCTTGAAATGGACATCAGTTACAAGCTGGTTGCCTGAGATGGAGACTGAGAGGTCCAGGAAGGTGAGGGATGTGCTGGAGATGGCCCAGGTGAACTGAAGGTTGGGGTGGAAGGTGTTGGTGAAGTGGATGAACTGTTCGAGCTCCTCTGGGGAGCAAGAGGTGGCGCGGATAGCTACCTAGAATACACCTCCTCCCACCCACCCTCCTGCAAAAATTCCATCCCCTATTCCCAATTCCTCCGCCTCCGCCGCAGCTGCTCCCACGATAAGACATTTCACTCCCGCACATCCCAGATATCCAAGTTCTTTAAGGACCGCAACTTTCCCCCCACAGTGATCGAGAACGCCCTTGACCGCGTCTCCCGTATTTCCCGCAACACATCCCTCACACCCCGCCCCCGCCACAACCGCCCTAAGAGGATCCCCCTCGTTCTCACACACCACCCTACCAACCTCCGGATACAACGCATCATCCTCCGACACTTTCGCCATTTACAATCCGACCCCACCACCCAAGACATTTTTCCATCCCCACCCCTCTCTGCTTTCCGGAGAGACCACTTTCTCCGTGACTCCCTTGTTCGCTCCACACTGCCCTCCAACCCTACCACACCCGGCACCTTCCCCTGCAACCGCAGGAAATGCTACACTTGCCCCCACACCTCCTCCCTCACCCCTATCCCAGGCCCCAAGATGACATTCCCCATTAAGCAGAGGTTCACCTGCACATCTGCCAATGTGGTATACTGCATCCACTGTACCCGGTGTGGCTTCCTCTACATTGGGGAAACCAAGCGGAGGCTTAGGGACCGCTTTGCAGAACACCTCCGCTCAGTTCGCAACAAACAACTGCACCTCCCAGTCGCAAACCATTTCCACTCCCCCTCCCATTCTCGAGATGACATGTCCATCATGGGCCTCCTGCACTGCCACAATGATGCCACCCGAAGGTTGCAGGAACAGCAACTCATATTCCGCCTGGGAACCCTGCAGCCCAATGGTATCAATGTGGACTTCACCAGTTTCAAAATCTCCCCTTCCCCTACTGCATCCCTAAACCAGCCCAGTTCGTCCCCTCCCCCCACTGCACCACACAACCAGCCCAGCTCTTCCCCCCCCACCCACTGCATCCCAAAACCAGTCCAACCTGTCTCTGCCTCCCTAACCGGTTCTTCCTCTCACCCATCCCTTCCTCCCACCCCAAGCCGCACCCCCATCTACCTACTAACCTCATCCCACCTCCTTGACCTGTCCGTCTTCCCTGGACTGACCTATCCCCTCCCTACCTCCCCACCTATACTCTCTCCACCTATCTTCTTTACTCTCCATCTTCGGTCCGCCTCCCCCTCTCTCCCTATTTATTCCAGTTCCCTCTCCCCATCCCCCTCTCTGATGAAGGGTCTAGGCCCGAAACATCAGCTTTTGTGCTCCTGAGATGCTGCTTGGCCTGCTGTGTTCATCCAGCCTCACATTTTATTATCTTGGAATTCTCCAGCCTCTGCAGTTCCCATTATCTCTGGTTAATGTGATGTCCATTTAAGGAAAACCAAAAGAACTGCAGATGTTGTAAATCAGGAACAAAATTAAAATTGCTGGAAAAGCTCAGCAGGTCTGGCAGCTTCTGCAAAGAAAAAATCAGACCCTTGAAGGACCCAGAAATTACCAGATTGTGTGATCAATGCTTGTATATATGTTTGTAAACGTACTTAAGATAGTATATTAGGAATGGATTTGCTACAACAATTTAGAGTTTTAACTAACATGGGAGAAGTGAAAATTGGTTTGGATTGCTGGTTTAAATTTAGAAGGAAGCATGCAATCCTTGACCTTAACAGCATCAGTGCTGCCACAGTTGAGTGGGAACGGGACCCTGAGAATCCTACCATAAAGTAGCAATGATGTGCCCCAAATTACAAGCAACCACCAAAACAGAGTTCGAGAGATAAGATATAAAACCGATTGAAATACCTGGAAATGTACACCCAACTAAAACGCAGTACCCCATCAGACCTGAAGCTGTTGAAGTAGTTAAACAAATTGTGAAAGATTTGCAGAAACAAGGAGAGACGTGATTATATCCACATCTTCAGAGCAGGAAGAAGACAGACAGACAGGGTCAAGTTAAGGAAGAGCCATTGGGGGGCCAGATGTGAAATGCATATTTGTAGATGGGTCACAGAAGTATTATGACAGCGGTGCCAGGCAGGGTAGGCCGTGGGGTTAATTTGAAAGCGCAGCTTTCAGCAGGAGAGAGGACACAAGGCTGTCACTGTGCCCAGGTAACTGAGCTAAAAGCACTAACTGCAGCCCTGAAGTTAGGAAGAGGACAAAGGGTTAACATCTATACAGGTCGTAGGTATGCCTTCAGTCGAGGAAAATTTCAACACCAGAGCACAGAGGGAGTAGTTCTGCAGATAGTGCAACAAAAGCAATGTTAGAACAGGAAGTGATAACACTAGCAGCTGCAAGACAGCACACAGCCAGAGATGATGATTGGAACATTTTAAATTGACAAGCAGCAGCTAGTTCAGAAGAAAAAGCCAAATGGATAAAAGACGGGGCAACTTTAGGAGCAGACAATATTTGGAGAAAAGTCTTGGGAATTTAGAATAATGGGAACGGAGGTCAGGGCAGTTGAATGTTCCTCCTGCAGAATGTGGGAGGTAAGGGTCACCACTAGTGTCCCTGCTGACTACATCTGCAGGAAGTGCACCCAACTCCAGCTCCTCGAAAACCGCGTTAGGGACCTGGAGCTGGATGAACTTTGGATCATTCGGAAGGCAGACGGGGTTATTGAGAGGAGTTACAGGGAGGTAGTCACTCCTCAAGTACAGCAAAAAGGCAGATGGGTTACGGTCAGGGGACGGAAAGGAAACCAGCAGGCAGTGCAGGGATCCCCTGTGGCCATTCCCCTCAACAATAAGTATACCGTTTTGGATACTGTTGCGGGGGATGACTTACCAGGGGAAAGCAGTGGGGCACAGGTCTCTGGCACAGAGTCTGTCCCTGCTGCTCAGAAGGGAAGGGGGAAGAGGAGCAGAACATTACTCATTAGGGACTCCATAGTTAGGGGGATAGATAGGAGGTTCTGTGGGGACAAGAGAGACTCACGGTTGGTGTGTTGCCTCCCAGGTGCCAGGGTGCATGATGTCTCTGATCGTGTTTTTGGGATCTTTAAGGGGGAGGGGGAGCAGCCCCAAGTCGTGGTCCACATTGGCACCAACGACATAGGTAGGAAGAGAGATGGGGATTTAAGGCAGAAATTCAGGGAGCTAGGATGGAAGCTGAGAGCTACGACGAAGAGAATTGTTGTCTCTGGTTTGCTGCCCGTGCCACATGCGAGTGAGGCGAGGAATAGGGAGGGAGAGAGAGAGAGAGGAGTTGAACACGTGGCTACAGGGATGGTGCAGGAGGGAGTGTTTTGTATTCTTGGATAATTGGGGCTCTTTCTGGGGTAGGCGGGACCTCTACAAGCAAGATGGTCTTCACCTGAACCAGAGGGGTACCGATGTCCTGGGGGGACATTTGCTAAGGCTATTCAGGTGGATTTAAACTAATTCAGCAGGGGGATAGGCACCAAAATTGTAGTTCGACTATAGAAAAGGTTGAGAGTAGGGTGGTTCGAAATAAAGTTTCAGGGAAGCAAGATGGCACTGGCAAGCAAAATGTTGGTTTGAAGTGTGTCTACTTCAATGCCAGGAGCGTCCGGAATAAGGTGGGTGAACTTGCAGCATGGATTAGTACCTGGGTCTTCGATGTTGTGGCCATTTCGGAGACATGGATAGTGCAGGGACAGGAATGGTTGTTGCAGGTTCCGGGATTTAGATGTTTCAGTAAAAACAGAGAAGATGGTAAAAGGGGCAGAGGTGTGGCATTGTTGGTCAAGAACAGTATTACAGTTGCAGAAAGGATGTTTGGAGACTTGTCAACTGAGGTAGTATGGGCTGAGGTTAGAAACAGGAAAGGAGAGGTCACCCTGTTGGGAGTTTTCTATAGGCCTCCGAATAGTTCCAGAGATGTAGAGGAAAGGATAGCAAAGATGATTCTCGATAGGAGTGAGAGAGACAGGGTAGTTGTCATGGGGGACTTCAACTTTCCAAATATTGACTGGGAACACTATAGTTCGAGTACTATAGATGGGTCAGTTTTTGTCCAATGTGTGCAGGAGGGCTTCCTGACACAGTATGTAGATAGGCCAACAAGGGGCGAAGCCACATTAGATTTGGTACTGGGTAATGAGCCTGGCCAGGTGTTAGATTTGGAAGTAGGTGTGCACTTTGGTGATGGCGATCACAATTCTGTTATGTTTACTTTAGTGATGGAAAGGGATAGGTGTATACCACTGGGCAAGAGTTATAGCTGGGGGAAAGGCAATTACGAAGAGATGAGGCAAGATTTAGGGAGCATAGAATGGGGAAGGAAACTGCAGGGGATGGGCACATTAGAAATGTGGAGCTTATTCAAGGAAAAGCTCCTGTGTGTCCTAGATAAGTATGTACCTGTCAGGCAGGGAGGAAGCTGGAGAGTACGGGAGCCCTGGTTTACGAAGGAGGTGGAATCTCTGGTCAAGAGCAAGAAGAAGGCTTATGCGATGAGATGTGAAGGCTCAGTTAGGGCACTTAAGGGCTACGTGGTAGCCAGGAAAGACCTAAAGAGAGAGCTCAGAAGAGCCAGGAGGAGACATGAGAAGTTGTTGGCGGATAGGATCAGGGTAAACCCTAAGGCTTTCTACAGGTATTTAAAGAATAAAAGAATGAGAAAAGTAAGATTAGGCCCAATCAAGGATAGTAGTGGTAAGTTGTGTGTAGAGTCAGATGAGATAGGGGAAGCGCTAAATGAATATTTTTCAACAGTATTCACTCTAGAAAACGACAATGTTGTCGAGAAGAATACTGAGATACAGGCTACGAGACTAGGTGGGATTGAGGTTCACAAGGAAGAGGTATTAGAAATCCTTCAGAGGGTGAAGATAGATAGGTCCCCTGGGCCGGATGGGATTTATCCTCGGATCCTCTGGGAAGCCAGGGAGGAGATTGCTGAGCCTTTGGCATTGATGTTTAACTCGTCATTGTCTGCAGGAATAGTGCCAGATGACTGGAGGATAGCAAATGTGGTTCCCCTGTTCAAGAAGGGGAGTAGAGACAACCCTGGTAATTATAGAGCAGTGAGCCTTACCTCAGTTGTTGGTAAAGTGTTGGAAAAGCTTATAAGGGATAGGATTTATAATCAGCTGGAAAAGAATAAATTGATTAGGGATAGTCAGCACGGTATTGTGAAGGGAAGGTCATGCCTCACAAACCTTACTTAGTTCTTTGAGAAGGTGACCAAACAGGTAGATGAGAGTAAACCAGTTGATGTGGTGTATATGGATTTCAGCAAGGCGTTTGATAAGGTTCCCCACAATAGGCTATTGTACAAAATGCGGAGGAATGGAATTTTGGGAGATATAGCAGTTTGGATCGGAAATTGGCTTGCTGAAAGAAGACAGAGGGTGGTAGTTGATGGAAAATGTTCATCCTGGAGACCAGTTACTAGTGGTGTACCGCAAGGGTCGGTGTTGGGTCCACTGCTGCTTGTCATTTTTATAAATGACCTGGATGACGGTGTAGAAGAATGGATTAGTAAATTTGCAGACGACACTAAGGTCGGTGGAGTTGTGGATAGTGACGAAGGATGCTGTAGGTTGCAGAGAGACATAGATAAGCTGCAGAGCTGGGCTGAGAGGTGGCAAATGGAGTTTAATGCAGACAAGTGTGAGGTGATGCACTTTGGTAGGAGTAACCAGAAGGCAAAGTACTGGGCTAATGGTAAGATTCTTAGTAGTGTAGATGAGCAGAGAGATCTCGGTGTCCATGTACACAGATCCTTGAAAGTTGCCACCCAGGTTGACAGGGCTGTTAAGAAGGCATACAGTGTTTTAGCTTTTATTAATAGAGGGATCGAGTTCCGGAACCAAGAGGTTATGGTGAAGCTGTACCAAACTCTGGTGCGGCCGCACTTGGAGTATTGTGTACAGTTCTGGTCACCGCATTATAAGAAGGATGTGGAAGCTTTGGAAAGGGTGCAGAGGAGATTTACTAGGATGTTGCCTGGTATGGAGGGAAGGTCTTACGAGGAAAGGCTGAGGGACTTGAGGCTGTCTTCGTTAGAGAGAAGAAGGTTGAGAGGTGACTTAATTGAGACATAGAAGATAGTGAGAGGGTTAGATAGGGTGGATAGGGAGAACCTTTTTCCTCGGATGGTGACGGCGAGCACGAGGGGGCTCTTATAACCTTTTCCAACACTTTATCAACAACTGAGGTAAGGCTCACTGGTCTATAATTACCAGGGTTGTCTCTACTCCCTTCTTGAACAGGGAAACCACATTTGCTAACCTCCAGTCTTCTGGCACTATTCCTGTAGACAATGACGAGTTAAAGATCAATGCCAAAGGCTTGGCAATCTCCTCCCTGGCTTCCCAGAGGATCCTAGGACAAATCCCATCCGGCCCAGGGGACTTATCTATCTTCACACTTGTAGGATTTCTTATACCTCTTCCTTGTGAACCTCAATCCTACCTACTCTAGTAGCCTGTATCTCAGTATTCTCCTCGACAACATTGTCGTTTTCTAGAGTGAATACTGTCGAAAAATATTCATTTCGTGCTTCCTCTATCTCATCTGACTCCACACACAACTTCCCACTATTATCCTTGATTGGCCCTAATCTTACTGTCGTCATTCTTTTATTCGTTAAATGCCTATAGAAAGCCTTAGGGTTTACCCTGATCCTATCCGCCAACACCTTCTCATGTATCCTCCTTGCTCTTCTGAGCTTTCTCTTTAGGTCTTTCCTGGCTACCTGGTAACCCTCAAGCACCCTAACTGAGCCTTCACATCTCATCCTAACATAAGCCTTCTTCTTCCTCTTGACCAGAGATTACACTTCCTTCGTAAACCACGGCTCCCGCACTCTCCAGCTTCCTCCCTGCCTGACAGGTACATATTTATCTCGGACACGCAGGAGCTTTGCCTTGAATAAGCTCCACATTTCTAATGTGCCCAACCCCTGCAGTTTCCTTCCCCATCCTATGCTCCCTAAATCTTGCCTCATCTCATCGTAATTGCCTTTCCCCCAGCTATAACTCTTGCCCAGTGGTATACACCTATCCCTTTCCATCACTAAAGTAAACATAACAGAATTGTGATCGCTATCACCAAAATGCTCACCTACTTCCAAATCTAACACCTGGCCAGGCTCATTACCCAGTACCAAATCTAATGTGGCTTCGCCCCTTGTTGGCCTATCTACATACTGTGTCAGGAAGCCCTCCTGCACACACTGGACAAAAACTGACCCATCTATAGTACTCGAACGATAGTGTTCCCAGTCAATATTTGGAAACTTGAAGTCCCCCATGACAACTACCCTGTCTCTCTCACTCCTATCGAGAACCATCTTTGCTATCCTTTCCTCTACATCTCTGGAACTATTCGGAGGCCTATAGAAAACTCCCAACAGGGTGCCTCTCCTTTCCTGTTTCTAACCTCAGCCCATACTACCTCAAGTGACGAGTCCCCAAACATCCTTTCTGCAACTGTAACACTGTCCCTGACCAACAATGCCACACCTCCCCCTTTTTTACTGTTCTTACTGAAACATCTAAATCCCGGAACCTGCAACAACCGTTCCTGTCCCTGCTCTATCCATGTCTCCGAAATGGCCACAACATCAAAGTCCCAGGTACCAACCCATGCTGCAAGTTCACGCACCTTATTCTGGACGCTCCTGGCATTGAAGTAAACACACTTCAAACCAACTTCTTGCTTGCCGGTGCCAACTTGCTTCCCTGAAACTTTATTTCGGACCTCCCTACTCTCAACCTTTTCTATACTCGAACTACAATTTTGGTTCCCATCCCCCTGCTGAATTAGTTTAAACCCACCCGAATTGCCTTAGCGAATTTCTCCCCCAAGATATTGTACCCCTCTGGTTCAGGTGAAGACCATCCTGCTTTAAACCGTAAACAGTTTAACCGTTGTTTTAGTGTGACTCAACGACAAAGCCATTAGTCACCCTATACACAATACACCTCCCCTCACAAGGAGCAGCACCTACACCTGTGCTCATGAGGCTCAGAGGAAAGAGCCGTTGACAGTGGTCTTTAAAATTAAGAATACTTTGATTAAAAAAAAACTTACTGCATTGTCATAGCCACAGGGAATCCCAAAACACTTTTTAAAAAGAAGATTCTATCATTTATGTTGGCAAGCCTTTGTTTCCGATCTCAAATTTCACTTGAATTGTATACTTTACCCAGCCATTTCAGAGGGTAACAAAGTGTAGAGCTGGATGAACACAGCAGGCCAAGCAGTATCCCAGGAGCACAAAAGTTTTCCTAAGATGATGCCTAGCCCACTGTGATCATCCAGCTCTACACCCCGTTATCTCGGATGCTCCAGCATCTGCAGTTCCTATTATCTCTGATACATTTCAGAGGGTAGTTAAGAACCAACCATAGTATCATGGGTCTGGAGTCACGTACAGGGTAGACTGGTTCAATCCATCTGGTTCACTAATGGATAGAGATGGGCATCCTACCAATAATGCAAGGTTCTTAGTAAATACTGACCAAGATAGGGCACAAAGGAAATTAGCAGGGTATAACCCGAACATCTTCACCAACTCCAAGACTACCCCCCTTCATCACATTGATTAACACATCAGGGATAGGAAGACCTGACAGCTGATCTGCCTAAACAGGATTGAAAACCAAGGAAAAGGAACACCCATGGGATTAGCAACTGCAACCAGAGTTATAATACTTCCACATAGCCTCTTTGAGGACCCATTACAGCATTCTTCCTCACTATGGGATCCCTATACATGTCTCTGCTCAAACACGATGGCCCTCGCCTCCTGGACCTTCAGGAGCCTCACGTGTAACAGAACATTCCATCAACGCTGATACCCCGAGATTATTACCCAATTTGTCCCTTACAACTACACCTTTGTGTGTGTGAATACAGAGTCTGTGCCTGGCTACCCCCAACATGGACAGGGTCGTGTAACTGGACCTACGTGGTACCATTAATACACCACACAGCATCCTTCCTGTGGATGATGCCACAAACATGCAATTTCAGGAGCAGATAGGCTCCTCTCCATATTCGTACCCTGGTACGGCACGGATAAGTTATCCAGAGAATTTATGAATCTAGCTAGAGTCTTAGAGCAAGTGGCCAACGACACCTCATGAGCTTTCAACAAAATAAATGCAGAAATCGTCATCCTACGAACTATGGCATTGCAGAACCGAATTGCGCTCAACATGACATTAGCTGAAAAAGGGGATACACGGATACTCATCATCAAGAAATGCTGCACGAACATTCCTCATAACTCAGAAGCAATTACTAATCTGGCTGACCATATCCAAAAGGAAATGAATAAATTCAAACAAGCTCCATCTTAGACCCTGTGGAGTTGGGTGAAAGTGTGGCTGGGATCCCTTGGGACTTCCATTGTACAGGGAACAGTAATGTTTGGCTGTAGCACTGTTCAAATGTTACATTGCCTTTGTCTTGTAAAATGCATTGTGAGCACAATTATGAAGAAGACGACTGCAGAAGAGCCATGGACCATGAGGGTGAACCTACTATACACCATCAAACCAACAGACTACTAGTGGAACAGGCTGTTTGAATTAATAGTGGCCCTTTGGTCATAATTTGCTTAGCTCTGCCTGCCATATCTGCTTACAGATATGCCAGGTAAGCAGCCTGCTCACACAGTGAAATACAATGAAACCTTAGAACAGAACTGCTAGAAGCTCAGTAAAAGAACGCTGTATGTTCCCATTCGAGACAGTTCTGATACAAGGATGCCTTAGGACAGATAAACAACCAGTTCCAGCTTTATTAATGAAAGGATGATTGTCCCAGTAAATGAATAACATCAGGTGCACATTAGGTCCTCAAGCAGCCTCAAGGATAACAGCTAAAGTTATTTCGTAGTAAATAGTTGTCTTTTTGAAGCTACCTGCAATATTAAATAGTTTCTAGCTAAAAATGCTCTAATCATAGAAGTCAGTTTCAATACATAACCAGGATATAATGCAAGCCTTAAAAAAAATTTAAGCTCAGATATAAAGATTAACTAGCCTTAGAAGACACTTTTTCTTATGCCCTGAACAAGAAAGATTGATCACAACCCATAGAAGTAGTTGAATAACGTTACACTTATAATTAACTATATAACAGAAGCTAACCTTATGGCAATTAGTTAAAACTAACTGAATTTTTATTTTTATATTGTGTAATTGGGACAGTGGGAAAATAAACGAAGTAACTGAATGTGATAAAAGGGAGCACCAAAATTCAGTGGGTAATAGAATCTGAGCTGTCCTTACAGATAGGCAAGCCTGGGAAAGACCTGAACAAGTATAGCTATTAAACTTTTGGAATGCAAATGAATAGGATGGAAAGATCCCACAGCCTGGAGATTACAATGTCTAGGGAATACCATAAGATCATGGGAACCTAGGGGTGTCCATGGAAGTGTCCAAACCTGATTAGGTGACCACAGGATTGGGTGTTTGAATTAAGGGGAAAGACGATGACTAAGTTGTATTTGATTACTATAACACAAAATGTATGAAAATGCTGTATATGTTTGCAAAAGCAGAGGATGTCATTTATCTATCTTCCGAAGCCAGATTTGGGAAAGATCCTTTGGCCCTCTCCCTGCATAAACTGGTTTCTGCTTGAATAAACATCTTGCACGTGCCTGAATCTGCCTGCCTCCCGAGTCTTTATCCCAGGTAAGGAAAAACGCTCCTACAGTTCTCCTTATTAGTACTTCCCAGGAGCAGAGAAACTATGCCATATTCTTCACAGCCTTCAATATGTCATAGATGACAAACATGTCATGAAGATCATTCCTATGCCATCTACTTCTTGCTTTCAAACAATGGCCAAACTTTAAATTGACCAATGTTCGCAGAAAACTACCCAGCCTTCAGGACAATATCAACCACAATACCAACCAATCCTGCCTTGGCAATCTCAGGACAAGTACCACAACACCACACAACCCTGTTGTTGCAGCCTCTGCAAGACATGCCAGATCATTGACAATGGATACTACCATCACATGTAGGGACACCACCCATCACATATACAGCAGATACGCATGTGAGAGACAAAAAAAAATCGCAGATACTGAAATCCAAGGTAGAAAACAGAAGGCTGGAAGAACACGGCAAGCTAGGCAGCATCTGGAGGAAAGGAAAAGTCAATGTTTCGAGTATTACCCTTCCTCAGGACTGCAGAAGAGTAACTGAAACGTTGACTTCTCCTTTCGTCCAGATGCTGCCTGACTTGCTGTGTTCTTCCAGATACTCATGTGATTCTACCAATGTTGTTTACTGTATACAGTGCAGGCAAGAATGCCCCAAGGCCTGGTATATTGGTGAGACCATGCAGACACTAAAACAAGGATGAATGGACTCCAAGCAACAATCACCGGACAGAGATGTTTCCTGCCAATCGGGGAACACTTCAGGTGTCAAGGACATTGAGCCTCGAAGGTGGTCTTTGAGATACACAACAATGCAGAATCATTGATCAGAAAATGACAGCCAAGTTCAGTACCCATGAAGACAGCCTCAACCGTGATCTTGGGTTCATGTCACAGTATACATAATCCCACGATACTGTTCTGTGTCTGTAAAATCTTCCTTACTGTCCTGTTTTCACATCATCTCCTTGATAACTTGTTATGATCTCTCTACCTTAATTAGTTTATACAGTTTTTGATTTCTTATTACTTTGGTGAGACCCTTGGCATGTGACCACCCCATTTTTAAATTTTTGTAATTCTCTCTACGCCTCAATTAATTTGATAAATCCCTTCACTTGCTATTCAGCTGTTGACACTTCACTCACACCATCAGACACTATAAACACCTGCAGAGACTTATTATTCAGGCTGTCAACACTCCACTCACACCACTTGTATAATTTTTTGGCGGTCTCTACCTATGAATTCTGTGCCTGTGTGCTTCTTTTCACTTCACCTGACAAAGGAGCAGTGTTCTAAAAGCTTGTGATTTCAAATAAACCTATTGGACTCTAACCTGGTGTTATTTGACTTCTGACTTTATTTTAAATCTAATCATCTGTGATAGTATCTATTAAATCTGTGCACCTTTTACAATGCCTTCACATCCTTCAAAAAGTGTATTACCGTAGTGATGTCCACAGTGACTTACAGAGACTTTGCCTAATTATTATTTTTCAACTCTGAATATATATAAAGCTTAGAATGCTCCAAAATGTTGCAGTCAGTACCAAGGCATGACCCTCAACTCAAGTTATATTTTGAAACCTGGATAAGTATACATGTAACAAAAATATATGACTTCACATTTAACTGTTAGTACATAGAAATATACTTGTACCGAAAAAGGCAAAAACAAAATGGCCTTTATAACAAAAGAAGTCCACTATCACAAGGATGAAATGTAGCCAGAACAAAATTTAATAAACATCTTAAAGCATATCATGTTATCATTTGGAAAAAAAAAGTTTCCCTGGCTGTCTAGAACCAGAGGAAACAGGCTTAGAATAAAAGGCAAGCCATTTAGGACTGAGGTGAAAAAGAACATCTTTACAGAAAGTAGAGAATCTTTGGGATTCTGTACCCCAATGGGCTACGGAAGCTCAGCTTTTAAGTAAGACAGAAATTGATAGATTTCTAGGTACTAATGATAGCAAATGAGATGAAGATAGTTCAGGAAGATAGCATTGAGTGTGATGGACAGCCATAATCTATAATGGCACACTGAATAGCCCATTCCTGCTAGTGAGTTCAACAGTCCAGTAACTAAATAAACAGGGAAACAGTGGTGAAATTACAGTAGAATTCATTAATTCATGTATTTAGGTTGGTGATGCACAGCTTGTGTGCCCTCAGCTCAGAATGACACAGCACTGAACAGAGCCATTTATCGTATTGGTGGCTGCCCCAGCATTTTAGTGAAGCCTGCTAATATTTGCCTTCACATTGCTCCATTTATTATATGTGTCGATGTATATTTTTGCAATTTGGTGATGACACAAAACTAGGCTGGATGTATGTTGATTTGAAGTGAATTTAGTCAGGCGAAATGATTAGGCAAAACCATGGTAGATGGAGTTCAACACAGAAAAGTGTGAGGTGCAGAGTACTTAGGTGGTGAGAGATTTGGGAATAACAGTATGTTGTGTCCAAAAGAACTTGGGTGTCATTGTTCATACACCACTGAAAGCCAACATGCAAATACAATAAGCAATTAGGAAGGTAAATGCCATATTGACATTTATTACAAATGTACATAAGACGTTTTACTTCAATTGTACAAAATCTTGGTGGGACCACACCAAGTTAATTGTGCACTGTTTTGGTCCCCTCACCCAAGGGAGTAAAGACTTGCCCATGTATGAGCAATAGCGTTTCACCAGACTAACTCATGGGGTGCAGGACTGTCCTAAGGAGAGATCATATTCTTGATAGCTTTGAAGGATGAGAAGTGATCTAACTGAAACTTACAAAATACTGAAAGGGCTAGACAGGGTAGATGCAGGAAGGATGACCACCTGGGATTCTAGAATATGGGAACAGTCTCAGAATAATGGGCAAACCATTTAAAACTGAGACACGAAGGTATTCTCTACCCTAGATAGCTGTGGAGGCCCAATCATTGAGTATATTAAAAGCGTGAAATCTAGAATCTGATTATCAATAATGACATCAAGGAAGAGGGAGATAATGGGACAATGCAAAGGAAGATAATCACCATGGTCTATAATATTAGAGCAAGATATGAGGGGTTGAATGGCTTATTCCCTGCTCTCTTTCACACAAAAGCTTACATACAGATTTAGTTTTATATCTAAACATTGATTTCTTTCTGGTGCTGTAAAATGTAACCACAATCTAAACTAATTTCATAAATTTTACAATTTGTGTTAAACTTAATATGAAATAGCCAATTAAAGTAAAACAAGTGCAGACATTGCATACTTTTAAAACAAAGTTTTCATAACAATCTTTTGAGGTATACAAACCTTCGTTTTGTTTTGACAGTTTATTGATTTCCTCTCATGATTCAGGGCCAAATAAGTGATCACTCTTCACATTCAAATAATCTAACTATGTGGACCTTCATAAACAACGTAAAAACATCATTTATATTGAGACTTTCATTTCTCAAGCCTCACAGGGTGTGTTAAAGCCAATTAAGTAATGTTTGAACCATAGTCACTGCTATCACGTAGGAAAAGCAAGACAATTTATACACAGCAAGATCCCACAAACAACAATAAAATATTGATATATGGTTAAATGATCTGCTTTCAGAAATACTGTAAATATTGTTTGAGGGATAAATACAGGCCAAGAGAATGCTCTTGCTCATCAAATGGGAGTATTTACATTTACCTGGGGTGAGGGGCTCGTCATATTCCAAAGAGACAGCCTCCCACTGGGCAGCACACCCTCAATACTGCATCAAACAGTCATCTTAAATTATGACTCAAATCTCTGGAGAAAAGTTTGAATTTACAATCTTCTTAGTGTGAGTCAGCTACCATTTAAGGCTGACAACACAATTCAGTATTCAACTAAGATACAGGTTTTTCAATTCATCTCACTGGTCAATGAATAGGAATGAAATCCTAGTCCATAATGGATTAATTTAGAGAAGTGACCATCCAATTGAAAACATGCAACATTACACCAGCTGAATAAATGAAGGACCTAGAGTCAACTCACCTTTATGACTCATTCAATACAAAGGGTTCAAACACAAGATTGCCCTAATCCAAGGCTTCCGAAATAGGGTCAGCATGTAGTTCTGAATGAGTCACATTTACACCCTCCCGAAACACCTGCCACAGGCAGTGGCAAAATGAAACCTTAAACAGACTTCTCAGTCTCTGCCCAGAGGGATCCAGAAAAAAATACCAGAGAAGATTGTACACAAAACTCATGAAAGTCATGAGAGTAGATCAAATTCTGACACAATCCAACAAAATCCAGCAGTCATATGGTACCAGTACCAATGACATAGGTAGGAAAAGGACTGAGAATGTGAAAAATGAGTACAGGGAGTTAGGTTGGAAGCTGAAGTCCAGGACAAATAGGGTAGTTATGTCTGCATTACTACCAGTGCTACATGATAACGAGGAAAGAAATAGGGAGAGATTGCAGCTTAACACGTGGCTACAGGGTTGTTGTGGGAGGGAGGGCTTCCATTATGTGGGTAATTGGAGCACATTCTGGGGAAAGTGGGACCTGTACAGTAAGGATGGGTTGCACCTGAGCCAGAAGGGCACAGATATGCCGGGAGGGAGGTTTGCTCGAGCTATGCGGGATGGTTTAAACAAGATTGGCAGGGGGTGGGGAACTAGGTTTGTAATTCAGAGGATGAGGTATTCAGCTTTCCAATAGACACAACAGGGAGTAAGGCTGTTAATAAAGAAATGCGGTCGATGGAGCTTAATTGTGGACACAGGGATGGTTTGAAGTGCGTATATTTCAATGCTAGAAGTATCAGAAATAAGGCAGATGAACTTACAGCATGGGTCTGTACTTGGAACTACGATGTTGTGGCCATTACAGAAACTTGGGTAACACAGGGACAGGAATGGTTGTCGGAAGTTCCGGGGTTTAGATGCTTTAAAAGAAATAGGGAGGGCAGCACAGTATGCTGATAGGCGAACAAGGGGAGAGGTCATTTTGGATTTGGTGCTTGACAATGAACCGGGCCAAGTACTCGACCTGTTGGGAGGAGAGCATTTTGGCGGTAGCAATCTGTTACTTTTACAATAGTCATGGAAAAGGTTAGGCACATACAGCAGGGTAAGGTTTATAATTGGGGGAAGGGTAATTACAATTCTGTTAGGCAAGAATGGGGTAACATAAAACAGGAACAGATGCTGTCAGGGAAGAGCACTATAGAAATGTGGAGATTGTTTAAGGAATGCATACTCTGTGTGCTCGATATGTTTGTCCCTAGCAGGCAGAGAAGATGCAGTCGAGTGAGGGAGCCTTGGCTCTCAAGAGAGGTTGAACAACTGGTTAAGAGGAAGAAGGACGCTTTTATAACGTTTAGGAAACAAGGATCGGAAAAGGGTCTAGAGGGATACAAGTTAGCCAGGAGGGAGCTGAAGAAAGGGCTCAGGAGAGCTATAAGGGAGCATGAGAAAACCTCAGCAGATAAGATCAAGGAAAACTCCAAGGTTTTTTACACATACATGAGGAATAAGAGAATGACCAGAGAAAGGGTAGGGCTGATCAAGGATTGTAGAGGGAATTTGTGCACGGAGCCTAAAGAGATAGGAGAGGTCCTTAATGAATACTTTTCTTCAGTATTCACATCTGAGATGGACCTAGTTGTGTAAGAGGACAGTATGAAACAGATTGGTAGGCGAGAAGAGTTTGAAGTTAGTAAGTAAGATGTACTAGGAATTTTGAGGAATTTGAAGATAGATAAGTCCCCTGGGCCTGATGGGATTTATCCAAGGATTCTATGGGAAGCACAGGAAGAGATTGCAGGGCCTTTGGTGATGATCTTTTTGTCTTCACTGTCCATGAGTATTGTGCCAGAAGATTGGAGACTGGCAAATTTCATTCCCCGTTCAAAAAAAGGAATAGGGATAACCCTGGAAATTATAGGCCAGCTAGTCTTACGTCAGTGGTGGGCAAATTATTGGAAAGGGTTCTGAGAGATAGGATTTATGATCACTTGGATAGGCACAGTCTGATTCGTGATGGTCAACATGGATTTGTGAGGGGTAGATCATGCCTCACAAACCTTATTGAATTCTTTGAAGAGGTGACCAAACATGTGGGTGAAGGTGGATGTGGTACACATGGATTTAAGCAAGGCGTTTGATAAGATTCCCCATGGTAGGCTCATGCAGAAGGTGAGGCGGCATAGGACAGGGGGAAATGTGGCAGATCGGATTCAGAATTGGCTGACCCTTAGAAGACAGAGGGTGGTAGTGGGCGGAAAATATTCAACATGATGCTCAGTTACAAGTGGTGTACCACAAGGATCTGTTCTGGATCCTCTTCTATTTGTGATTGTTGTGAATGATTTGGATGAAAGAGTGGAAGGGTGGATCAGTAAGTTTGCAGACGATACGAATTTGGGGGGGGGGGGGGCGGGGCGGTCAGCGGTCAAGCTGTGAATAGTGCGGAGGGCTGTTCTAGGTTACAAAGGGACATTGATAGGATGCAGAGCTGATCTCAGAGGTGCAGATGGAGTTTAACCCTGAAAAGCGTGAGGTGATTCATTTTTTTAAGGACAAATTTGAAAGCCGAATACAGGGTTAATGGAAAGATTCTTGGCAGTGTGGAGAAGCTGAGAGATCTTGGGGTTCATGTCCACAGTTCCCTGAAAACTGCCACCCAGGTGGATAGAGTTGTTAAGAAGGCGTATGGTGTGTTAGCTTTCATTAATAGAGTGATTGAGTCCAAGAGCCGTGAAGTCATGCTCTAGCTATACAAAAGCCTAGTTCGGCTACATCTGGAGTATTGTATCCAGTTGTCACCTCATTACAGGAAAGATGTGGGAGCATTGGAAAAGGTGCAGAGGAGATTTACCAGGACGTTGCCTGGAATGCAGGGAAGGTTTTACAAGGAAAGGTTGAGAGAGCTAGAGCTTTTCTCTTTTGAACGACAAAGGATGAGAGTTGACTTGTTAGAGGCATACAAAATGATCAGAGGTATAGATAGAGTGGACAGCCAGAAATATTTTCCTAGGGTGGAGGTAGCCATTACAAGGGGGCATAGTTTTAAACTGAATGGAGGTAGATATAGGGGAGACATCAGAGGTAGCTTCTTTACTCAGAGTGGTTGGGGTATGGAATACATTGCCGGAGAGGGTAGTGGAGTCAGCCTCATGAGGGGCATTTAAGTGGCTATTAGATAGGCATACGGATGATAGTATAAGGTAGGGTGGAGGTTAGATTGACCTTAGGTTTAGGGTACAAGTTCAGCACAACATCATGGGCCAAAGGGCCTGTACTGTGCTGTACTGTTCTATGTTCTAAAATCCAAGTTGACTGGTCGTGATGTATGCATCTGTGCTATTATAAAGGTTGCAAGAACAGCAACTCATATTCTGCTTGGGAACCCTGCAGCCCAATGGTATCAATGTGGACTTCACAAGCTTCAAAATCTCCCCTTCCCCCACTACATCCCAAAACCAGCCCAGTTCTTCCCCTCCTCCCACTACATCCCAAAACCAGCCCAGCCTGTCTCCACTTCCCTAACCTGTTCTTCCTCTCACCCATCCCTTCCTCCCACCTCAAGCCGCACCTCCATTTCCTACCTACCACCTCATCCCGCCTCCTTGACCTGTCCATCCTCCCTGGACTGACCTATTCCCTCCCTACCTCCCCACCTATACTCTACTCTCTCCCTATCTTCTTTTCCCTCCATCTTCGGTCCGCCTCCCCCTCTCTCCCTATTTATTCCAGTTCCCTCTCCCCATTCCCCTCTCTGATGAAGGGTCTAGGCCCGAATTGTCAGCTTTTGTGCTCCTGAGATGCTGCTTGGCCTGCTGTGTTCATCCAGCTCCACACTTTGTTATCTATTATAAAGACCACCTGTTTTCATCAACACAAGTTCAACACTCACCCACTCTGCTGCTGAAAAACCCTCATTCATGCCATTATCACCAGGTTTGACTGTTCCAATGCACTCCTGGTTAGCTGGTTAGACTCCCACATTTTACCCTCCTTTATTATAAACTCAACCAAAATTTTGGTGGCAGTATTCTTACAATTTCTGTTCATCCATCTAGATGGTAGAGGGATTGGATTTATGCACTCTTTCCAGCATTTGACGCACATGAATAATTTTCCATATTGTCAGATGTATTTCTAGTGTCATAGCTGCAACGCAATAATTAAGCTAGGGAGGCAAAAGTTCATGGTTCACAACTCACTAGTGTCAGCTCTCCAGCAAAAATGTTAATAGATTAGTAATTAGAGAGAAACTTGGAGTTGAGTGATGAGCACACTGTTAAAGGAACTGGCAATTGCGCAGATTCTATGAATTGCTGCAGGGATGAAAAAGTAGATAAATACATAGATTTTTGTTTCAACATATCCCCTTTGAATTAAGACACTTATTTGCAACAAGGTCTGGCCTATCAGTTTATTTAACTTCTCTTTTATATTTTTTTTGAAAAATTAGTTCAACAAAATGTATTGGAACATCAAATATAAAATGTTTAAAAATTCTGAGAAACAAAACTCCCAAGTCTGCAAAATATTTTCTTGCAATTTACATCTTGGTGCAAGTTTTACAAGCAGTAACCAGTCTATATGGTCTACATCCAATACAAAAGTACAGATATTGTGCATTCTCTAAACATTACTAAAATATAATCTTGTGGGGATTTGGTTCTAATTTTTAAGTCACAAAACTAGTAAGATATGGACTACATTTGTTAAAAAGGCACAGAATGTTTTGTTACACATACAGTGTGACCTCTAATATATAGACACACATATTAAGGCCATCATTCAGTTTCAATATTCCAAAATAAACCTGTCTTTTATCAACAAGAAATGTGCATATACATGTCATTTTAGTGCAAGTAATGATTTGGTCAAAAATGAACAGGAAACAGTTTACAAATTTGCAGAAGTTCGTAAAACATGAAATCGCTTCAATGTCATACGGATTGATCCTAGATCACGATTGATTCTTTCTAAACGATCTTCCAAAGCTTCCTGTGAAAACAGTTCAAATTATAGGAATACATAATGCAAGCGTATGCACATTTAAGTATATGGGTGCAAGTATGCAAAATACAGTTTGTGATGAGAGGATGATCTGTGAATTCTACTGCAGCCAGCAATTGAGATCAGATAGATTTAAGGCTTTCAAATTGTTTCAGCCGAGTTATATTTCTGAGACAATGTGTTTATTTTATACACAGTTAACTACACATTTTCCCTGACAGTCAGACTACCTATCTGCAACTCATGAAGATTATCTAGATAGTTAGGGAATGGAAGAAAAAGCTTAAAAGCCATCAAAAATCACATGACACCACATTATAGTCCAACAGATTTATTCGAAGACACAAGCTTTGAGCGTCTCACTCCTTCTTCAGGTGAACCTGGTGTTGTGTGATTTTTGACCTTGTCCACTCCAGTCTAACATCAGCATCTCCATATGATTTTAAAATTGTCACAGGCTTTTTAAAATGTTTGATTCAAAAATACTTTACAACTATTGCATCGACATGATTATTTGTTGACATACAATTTCCCCTCAAGTGATAGGTGCCTGTTGGTTTTGGTCTGTTCTGGTACTTGTAGAGATCCCAATCTTCAGTATTTGTTCCTGTGTCCTTCCATGTGGACTCTAATTTCCAACTTTTCGTTCCTGCAATATTGATTTGTCTGCCACAGCACAGTAGCCATTCATGCTATGATTTTAATTATGTGTTTTTAATTTAATTATCTATTAGTCATAGAGCCATAGAGATCTACAGCACACAAAAAGTCTCTTCAGTCCAGTCAAAATCAACAACCTGACAATTCTAATCACAATGTTTCAGGAAGTGGCTAATATTGGCAAGGCCATATTAATTACCTATCTCTAGACAAAGCGATTGGAGTGTCATTTACAAAGAACTCTCTAGATCATTTCTGCAGGCACTAGAAACCAACTAGTAGACCAGAAGCCATGATCCAAAGCGATCAGATAGTGGTTTTGTTCCCTTCAAAAACATTGGTGAAAAAATGCGCTTTTTATGGGTGGTCTGGCAAATTTTCCTCCCATCAAACTACAGGTTACCAAATGTATAGAATTCAATTTCACTATTTTCTGTGATAGGTTTGAACTAATGAGCTTGTGGCTGACCAATGTCATTCTGGTTCTAAAGATTATTCTGGTTATAGAGTCCGAAAAGGGCCCCTGCAATTCTCTTCAACGTTACTTGGACTCCTGTTGTAATAATTTATCTCAGTTCCTGCGATCTTTCAAAGATATCATTGATTAGAAGATCTTATTTTAGTTACCTGACTATTGAAAGCTAGTAAGTAATTTCATATTTAATTGCTGCTGACCTACATTGTGTGATGTAGTCACCAGTTCATGCATTTTTGCTTGTCTCCTTACACTGGCAGAAATTAAGGCACATAATACGTGAAAATTCACTGAACCTAAATCCATTACAATAAAACACGGGTTACAGCCAAATTATATCATACCTTTTCATGCCTTGCTTGCAGAGTCATTCTACCTGTTGAACCAGGTATGCGACTTAGCGCAGCTTCAATCTGGAGTGCAAAATTAAGATACTAAATTAAGCTGTGGCAACATGTTTAAAAAAACACTTGGTAAAGGAAAAAGCTGCTACATTCACCCAGTTATGCCGTGACACTTTGTTTCGGTAATAACAAAATAAACTGTGAACTTCCTTGAATGCATGCATTACAAATGCAGCCAGACGTACTTACTTGGTACGTTTCAGTTTTACACTTTATGCTGTAAATGTTATAGTCTGACCTGATTGGTCATTTTCATTAATTTTAATTCCCAACCTCTTCTGTCACTGTTTTGTATTTCAGAACTGGACTGTAGGCCTGTGATCAGCAACGTGCTGCAAGGATCGGTTCTGGGTCCACTGTCGTTTGTCATTTATATCAATGATTTGGATGAGAATATAGAAGGTATGGTTAGTAAGTTTGCAGATGACATGAAAATTTGGTGGTTTAGTGGACAGCGAAGAAGGTTATCCAAGAGTACAAAGAGATATTGGTCAATTTGCCAATGGGTTGAGAAGTGGTAGATGGAATTTAATTTACATAAATGAGAGGTGTTGCATTTTGACAAGACAAATCAGGGCAGGAGTTAGAGATAACAAGGTGTAGAGCTGGATGAACACAGCAGGCCGAGCAGGAAAACTGGCGTTTCGGGTCTGGACTCTTCTTCAGAAATAGTGGAGGGCAGGAGTTACACAGTTAACGTATGGTCCTTGGGAGTGTTTTTGAACAGAGGGACCTAGGGCTGCAGGTTTATAGTTCCTTGAAAGTGGGGTCACAGATAGATAGGTGGATGGGGGTGGTGTTTGGCAAGCTTGCCTTCATTGGTCAGAGTACTGAGTACAGGAGTTGGGATGTCACTTTGTGGCTGTACAAGGCAGTGGTGAGGTCACTTTTGGAGTAATACATAGAATTCTCTCCCAGAGAAGCAACACTCTCCTATAGAAATGATGTTATTAACCTAGAAAGGGTGTGGAAAAAATTTACAAGAGCATTGCCAGGACTGCAGGGTTTGAGTTACAAGGACAGGCTAGACCTTTTTTTCCCCTGGAGCACTGGAGGCTGAGGGGTGACCTTATAGAATTTTAAAAATTACAAGGGGCATAGACAAAGTGAATAGCCAAAGTCTTTTTCTGAGGGCAGGAGTGTCCAAAACCAAAGGGCATAAGTTTAAGGTGAGAGAGAAGGATTTAAAAGAATCCGAGGGGCAACCTTTTCAACAGAGGGTGGTATGTGCATGGAATGAGCTGCCAGAGGAAGTGGTGGAGGTGGGTTCAATTACATTTAAAAAAACATTTGGATGGGTACACAAACAGGAAGGATTTAGAGGGATATGAGCCAAATGCAAGCATATGGGACTAGGTAAACATAGAACATAGAACATTACAGCACAGTACAGGCCCTTCGGCCCTCAATGTTGTGCCAACCTGTCATACCGATCTCAAGCCCATCTAACCTACACTATTCCATGTACGTCCATATGCTTATCCAATGACGACATAAATGTACCTAAAGTTGGCGAATCTACTACCGTTGCAGGCAAAGCGTTCCATACCCTTACTACTCTCTCAGTAAAGAAACTACCTCTGACATCTGTCCTATATCTTTCACCCCTCAATTTAAAGCTATGCCCCCTCGTGCTCGCCGTCACCATCCTAGGAAAAAGGCTCTCCCTATCCACCCTATCTAACCCTCTGATTATTTTATATGTTTCAATTAAGTCACCTCTCAACCTTCTTCTCTCTAATGAAAACAGCCTCAAGCCCCTCAGCCTTTCCTCGTAAGACCTTCCTTCCATACCAGGCAACATCCTAGTAAATCTCCTCTGCACCCTTTCCAAAGCTTCCACATCCTTCTTATAATGCGGTGACCAGAACTGTACACAATACTCCAAGTGCGGCCGCACCAGAGTTTGGTACAGCTTCACCATAACCTCTTGGTTCCGGAACTCGATCCCTCTATTAATAAAAGCTAAAACACTGTATGCCTTCTTAACAGCCCTGTCAACCTAGGTGGCAACTTTCAAGAATCTGTGTACATGGACAACGAGATCTCTCTACTCATCTACACTGCTAAGAATCTTACCATTAGCCCTGTACTTTGCCTTCTGGTTACTCCTTTCAAAGTGCGTCACCTCATACTTGTCCGCTTTAAACTCCATTTGCCACCTCTCAGCCCAGCTCTGCAGCTTATCTATGTCTCTCTGCAACCTACAGCATCTTTCATCACTATCCACAACTCTACCGACCTCAGTGTCGTCTCCAAATTTACTGACCCATCCTTCTACGCCCTCATCCAGGTTATTTATAAAAATGACAAACAGCAGTGGACCCAACACCGACCCTTGCGGTACACCACTAGTAACTGGTCTCCAGGATGAACATTTCCCATCAACTACCACCCTCTGTCTTCTTTCAGCAAGCCAATTTCCGATCTAAACTGCTATATCTCCCAAAATTCCATTCCTCCGCATTTTGTACAATAGCCTATTGTGGGGAACCTTATCGAACACCTTGCTGAAATCCATATACACCACATCAACCGGTTTACTCTCATCTACCTGTTTGGTCACCTTCTCAAAGAACTCAATAAGGTTTGTGAGGCACGGCCTTCCCTTCACAAGACCGTGCTGACTATCCCTAATCAAATTTATTCTTTTCCAGATGATTATAAATCCTATCTGTCATAACCTTTTCCAACACTTTATCAACAAGTGAAGTAAGGCTTCAGTCTATAATTACCAGGGTTGTCTCTACTCCCCTTCTTGAACAGGGGAACCACATTTGCTAACCTCCAGTCGTCTGGCACTATTCCTGTAGACAATGACGAGTTAAAGATCAATGCCAAAGGCTCGGCAATCTCCTCCCTGGCTTCCCAGAGGATCCGAGGATAAATCCCATCCGGCCCAGGGGACTTATCTATCTTTACACTCTTTAGGATTTCTAATGCCTCTTCCTTATGAGCCTCAATCCCACCTAGTCTCGTAGCCTGTATCTCAGTATTCTCCTCGACAACATTGTCGTTTTCTAGAGTGAATACTGTTAAGTTTGGGATACCTGGTTGGTATGGATGAGTGGGACCAAAGTGTCTGTTTCTCTGCATAGATTGCTTATGACAATGAATTCATACCGGCTATTCACCTTTTTACCAAATTGAACTGCAATTTTTGTTTTCAGTTATTCATTGTGCGATGTCGAGCATGGCTGGCGAAGTCTACCAGCATTTATTGCCCAACCCTCATTCCCAAGAGACGATGGTGGCAACCTGCCTCCCTAAGTTGCTACAGGTATGCCCAGAGTGTTACTGGGAAGGGAAGGGAAGTCCAGAATTTTGAGATAGTGGAGGAATCTACAAGTCAGGAAGGTGTGTGAGACTTGGAGAGGGACTTGCAGGTTGTAATGTGTTCCGACATATCTGCTGCCACTGTCCTTCTGGTTGGAAAAAAACCGCTCAGGGATCCCTGGTGGGTTATAGAATGTATCTTGTAGATGGTATACACTACGGTCACTGTAAATCTGCGCTGCAGGGAGTCAATGTTCAAGGTGGTACATGCGATGCTAATAAAATGGGCTGCTTTGTCCTGAATTGTGATCAGAGATAACGGGAACTGCAGATGCTGGAGAATCCAAGATAACAAAGTGTGAAGCTGGATGAACACAGCAGGCCCAGCAGCATCTCAGGAGCACAAAAGCTGACGTTTCGGGCCTAGACCCTTCATCAGATAGGGGGATGGGGAGAGGGTTCTAAAATAAATAGGGAGAGAGGGGGAGGCGGACCGAAGATGGAGAGAAAAGAAGATAGGTGGAGAGGAGAGTATAGGTGGGGAGGTAGGGAGGGATAGGTCAGTCCAGGGAAGACAGACAGGTCAAGGAGGCGGATGAGGTTAGTAGGTAAGAAATGGAGGTGTGGCTTGAGGTGGGAGAAAGGGATAGGTGAGAGGAAGAACAGGTTAGGGAGGCGGGGACAAGCTGGGCTGGTTTTTTGGATGCAGTGGGAGAAGGGGAGATTGTGAAGCTTGTGAAGTCCACATTGATACCATTGGGCTGCAGGGTTCCCAAGCGGAATATGAGTTGCTGTTCCTGCAACCTTCAGGTGGCATCATTGTGGCACTTTGTATTAGTCTTCCTTTCATCCTGAAGGACATTTCGGAGGCTCCCTTGTCAAAGATGTATAATCCAGATAGCAGTGGGAGTCGGTGGATTTGTAAACAAACATCCTCACACCCCACTTCCTGTAAAGACTCCATCCCATTCTCTCAGTTCCTCCATCTCCATCGCATATGTTCAGATGAGGCCAACTTCAACAAGGGAGCCTCTGAAATGTCCATCTTCTTCCTCAGCCGAGGATTCCCCAGCTCTGTTGTCAACAGGGCCCTCAACCAGGTCTGACCCATTTCCTGCACTTCCGGCCTCAGCACTTTTCCCTCCCGCAGCAGCGATAGGGTTCCCCTTATCCTCACCTACCATCTCACAAGCATCAACATCCAGAAGATCATCAGACACCATTTCCACCATCTCCAGTGAAATGCCACCACCAGAAACATATTCCTCCCCCCTCCCTTGTCTGCTTTCCTCAGGGACCATTCCCTCTGGGGCACCCTGGTCCACACTTCCCGCACCCCCAACACCTCCCCACAGCCCTACAGCACTTTCCCCTGTAAATGGTGAAGATGTAACACCTGTCCATTTACCTCTTCCCTCCCCAGTATCCAAGGGCCCCAACATACCCTCCAGATGAAGCAACACTTCACCTGCACTTCCCAGAATCTGGTCTACTGCATTCACTGCTCACAATGTGGTCTCCTGTACATTGGGAAAACGAAGCGTAGACTTGGTGACCGCTTCGCAGAGCATCTACATTCCGCTCGCAAAAAAGACCCTGAACTACCTGTTGTCTGCCACTTCAACGCACCACCCAGCTCTCTGGCCAACATCCTGGTCTCTGGCTTGCTGCAGTGTTCCAGCAAAGCCCTACACAAGCTGGAGGAACAACACCTCATTGTCTGCTTGGGGACCCTACAGCCCTCACCACTCACTATTGAGTTCAATAATTTTAGGGCCTAAACTCCCCCATGTCCCAGCCCCCACCCCACACACCAGACCTTGTTGCCACATAGTGACTAACAACAGGGGGTATGTAGTGGCAGACTAACAGCCCCCATTAACAACTGCTCACCCTCTCAGCCTGATCGTTAACAACTCCTTTGTCTGTCCAACTGTCTTTCTCTCTCTTTGGACTCTATCCTATTGTTTACTCCCTGTCCCACCCACCTCACTTTTTTCTGCATATAAGTTGACATTTTCCCAGCCACCATCAGTTCTGAGAAAGGGTCACCGGACCCAAAACGTTAACTCTGTTTTCTTCTCCACAGATGCTGCCAGATACAGCACCTTCATTTGTGTAGGAGCTGAAGGATAACTGCAAGGATTCAGTAGAGTGTGTCGTTCCCTCAAGCACTCTCATTGCTTCCCTTTTAATGGAATTTGACACATTGCTCTGTAATTGCTAGCATTATTACTTCCACAAACACTTGTACCTAGGCTATTCAGCCTAACAGACTCATGTCAGTGCTTATTCTCTATAAAAGCCTCCCCTTAACTTTCTCTAGTGTGAATTACAATTTATATCATCTTCCAAAGTTAGTACTGACAAAGTAATCTCACTCAAACTTCTTGGCCATTTGAAACCAGACTGAAAGCTGACAAGTCTCCCAGAATTTGCATCCTGAGGGCTTGTAAGTGGCTGCAGAGATAGTGGATGGGATTGGTAGTAATGTTCCCAAATTCTGGAAAGATTCCAGAAAATTGGAAACCCACAAATGTAACTCCTCAGTTTAAGAAAGAACTACGACAGAATGAAGGGAACCAGAGGCAAGATAGCCATAGGTCTGTCATGGGAAATGCCATTATTAAAGGAGGGAGTAGCAGGGTATTGGAAAATCATAACATAATTAGGCAGTGTCAACATGGGTAAGTGAAAGGGAAATCATGTTTGATATATTTATAAAAGTTCTTTGAGGATGCATAGGATGGATAAAGGGGAACTGCAAGGTTAAATATGTTTGGATTTCCAAAAGTCTAAAAAAGTGTGACATAAGAGGTTGTTACATGAGGTAAGAGCTTATGGTATTAGTGACGATAGAGCATTGATGTTGCACAGACAAAGCCTTTGCTAACTAATAGAAAACAGAGTCAGAATAAAGGGGTCATTTACAGCTTGGCAAACTACAGGAACAAAAACAAAGTTGCTGGAAAAGCTCAGCAGGTCTGGCAGCATTTGTGGAGCAGAAAACAGAGTTAATGTTTTGGGTCTGACCCTCTGAGGAAGGGTCACCGGACCCGAAACATTAACTCTGTTATCTCCTCCACAGATGCTGCCAGACCTGTTGAGCTTTTCCAGCAACTTTGTTTTTGTTCCTGATTTACAGCATCCGCAGTTCTTTTGGTTTTTATTTGGCAAATTACAGCTAGTGTCCTGCCACAGGTATCAGCACTGGGGCCTTTACATACTTCATCACTGACTTGGATGAAGGGGCCAAATGCATCGCAACTAAATTTGCTGATGATACAAGAACCGGAAGGAAAATAATTTATGAGAATATCAGGAAGCTGTAATGGGGATGAGAATAAGTCAAATGAATGAGCAAAAATGGGGTATACACCACAAATGGGGTACTGCATGGGATATACTTGCATCACAGGTAATTTGGAACAGATTCGTTACATTGAGTGAGGGTTGAAGAGATAGTTTTATGAGAAAACGGTGAACAGATTTAGCCTATAGTTATTTAAGTTATAAGAAAGAGAAGCGATCTTATCGAAACATATGAAGATTCTAAGGTAGTATAAAGGGTAGATGAGAAACAAACAAAAATGAAATGGTTGGAGAAACTCAGCAGGTCTGGGAGCATCTTTGGAGAGAAATCAGTGTTAATATTTCGGGTAGAGTGACCCTTCCTCAGAACTTTAAATGTTATACATTTAAGGCTATGGGCCAACTGCTGCAAAGTGGGATTAGTGTAGATAGGTCATTGCAGACATCATGGGCTGAAGGGTCTCTTCTGTGCTTTATGACACTAGTCCATATGGTAGGACATTCCATATTCTAACCTTTATCTGGTTAAACATATTTCTTATGAAGTCCCACTTGATTTGTTAGTGACTCTTTGTATTTATGGACCTCGGTTTCTAACTATAATTGGAAGTATTTTGCCTATGCCTACCCCACCAAACCCATTCATAAACTCAAGACCACTACTAAGTCACCCTTCAGCCTTCTCTTTTCTCTAGAAAAGATTCCCTTCTTATTCAATTTTTCCTATTAGCTATAAAATGTCAGTTCTGGTATCATTCTAGTGCATATTCTCTAATGTCTCTATAACATGGAAAACAGAATTCCGATATAGAAATACAGAACTAGAAAGCATTTAATAGTGCTTCAGATATGGTCTAACCAAAAATACGGTCTAACTAAGGTGTAACACATGTTCAACATAACATTCCTACTTTTCAACTTCCTACCTCTGAAAATGAACCCCAGGTGCTTTGTTTGTTTTGGTTAAAAGAAATAGCTATTCTAACTCAGAACTGTTCTGAGGAAAGGTCACTGGACCCAAAACATTAGCTCTGATTTTCCTACACAGATACTACCAGACCTGCTGAGCTTTTCCAGCAACTTCAATCTGATTTGTTGCCAACTTGCCTACTCATCCTCATTCCACATATCAGTCTACCTTATCAAAGATCTTTTGGATATTCATATACATATGCATAATGGATAATTCATATACATATGGATAATGATGGGATAGTGTAGGGAGAGGGGCTTAGATTAGTTCACAGGTAGGCGCAACATCAAGGGCCGAAGGGCCTGTTTTGCACTTTATTGTTCTATGTTCTATATTCAAGTATTACATCCAAAGTATGACTCTTATCTGCCTGTTACCTCTTCAAAGAATTTAAGGTTACTCAAACATAATCTCCTCTTTTCAAATCCTTGAGATTATATCTTCAATTCATTTTAATTCTTTAAATGCTTCACTGTTTCTTTTCATATTCCTTAAATAATTTATCTTTGAAGTTACTTCGCTCTTGCTACCTAACATTTTTGTCGGTGAATGCTGAAGAGGCTCAAAGAGCTAAATAGCCTACTCCTTTTTCTCTGGTTAATTCCCTACTACTACATCCAACAATGCTCCCTTTCTTGTAATTGAGTAAGTCTTTACACATCAGAAGGTGGTCATTCAGCTCCCCTGAGTCCATGTTTGCTCACTGCATAGCAATACACTCACTCAGTCGCATATATTTCACTATCCCTATTTCCATCACTGCTGCATACTTCCTTTCAAAGGAATTTTTCATCACCATTTCTATCACCCTGAAAATGCACAATTCCAAGTCATTTTGATGCATAAAATATTCACCTTCACACTTCCCCCTATATCTTTTGCCAAAACCTAAACCTGAGACCCTTGGTCTTTGTATCAACAACTAAGAGGAATGATTTGTGTTTCCATCCTAATTTGGCACACTGCTATTAGACTGTCAAGAACCTCTTTTGCTCCAAGGAGGACAACCCCAGCAATTCAAATCTTAGGTTGTAGCTAAAATCTCTCATTCCTGAAATCATTCTGGTAAATCTCCTCTGTACCCTTGCATTCTGTCACAGCTTGTGGTGACCAGACTGAAAGCAATACTCCAGGAATGCTCAGAGCGTTCTACATATTCAGTTAACTTCTCTGCTTTTGTATTCAAAGCCAATGTTTGTGGACAACAGTATTGATACTTTGCTGAGTACTCTGTCAGTATATCCTACCACCTTCAAAGATATGCACACATAAATCCTCAGAGGTCTCTGTTTTTGAACACACTTTGTACCAATAAGTCTACATTACCTCTTCCAATTTCTTCCACCAAATTTACCTCATGACTAAATTTTACCTACCATTTGCCTGCCAATTCTGCTAGCCTTCATTCTGTTGCATAATTGATAGCATCTTCATCATTTGCAAAATTGAATAACATCAGCATATTTTCTATTGTTTCCAGGTAATTATGTATGTGGGAGTCCAGCAGGAGTTTAGGTATACTTCATACATTTCAAAAGTAATTTCCTTAACCGTATCATTGCCTCTCCTTGTCAGTTTATTTCAGGGTAGTTAAAATTTCACCACTGTTATTCTCCAGTCTTGATTAATTTCACATATTTGCTTAAGTAGGGGGATTGTCAGAACTGTCGATGCTGGAGTCAGAGAAAACACAGTGAGGAGCTGGAAGAACACAACAGGCCAGGCAGCATCAGAGGAGCAGGAAAGCTGATGTTTTGGGTCAGGATCCTTCTTCAGAAATGGGGGAGGGGGAAGGGAGCTCTTAAATAGAGAGGGGGGTTGGAGCTGGGGTGGGTAGGTGGGATGGTGATAGGTGAGTGCAGGTAGGCAGTGGTGGGGATTGGTCAGTGAGGTGGAGGATCGGATATGTGGGAGAAAAGACAAGCAGGTTAAGGAGGCAAGGATGAGAGGAAGGTTGGTCATGGAATGAGGCCGAGGTGTGGAGATTTTGAAACTACTGCAGTCCACACTGAGACCATCGGGTTGTAGGCTCCCAAGGCGGAATATGAGGTGCTGCTTCTCCAGTTTCCAAGTAGCATCATTGTGACACTGGAGGCGGCCCAAGTTGGACATGTCATCCAGAGATTGTAAGGGGGAACTGAAGTTGTTCGCGGCTGCAAGGTGTTGTTGTTTATCGCAAACAGAGCGCAGGTGCTCTACAAAGCAGTCTCCAAGCCTGGGTCTAGGCTTGAAACTTCAGCTTTTGTGCTCCTAAAATGCTCCTCGGCCTGCTGTGTTCATCCAGCTCCACATTTTGCTATCTTGGATTCTCCAACATCTGCAGTTTCCTTTAGTTCCAAACCTCCACTTGGTCTCACCGATGTAGAAGAGGCCACATTGGGAGCAATGGATTCAGTAGACACCATTAGCGGATGTGCAGGTGAACATCTGTCTGATGTGGAAGGTTGTTTTGGGTCCTTAGATGGAGGTGAGGGGGGAGGTGTAGGGGCAGGTGTAGCACTTCCTGCAGTTGAGGGGAAAGGTGCCGCGGGTGGTGGGGCTAGTGGGGAGTGTGGAGCAGACAAGGGAGTCGTGGAGAGAGTGGTCCCTCCAGAAGGCAGATAGGGGCGGGGAGGGAAATATATCCTTGGCTGTGGGGAACCTTTACTAGTTTCAAAATCTTCCCACCCCCAGCCTCATCCCACGACCAACCCTCCCCGTCATCCTGCCTCCTCGACCTGTCCGTCTTTGTTTAAGTAGCGCTCGTTCCCTCATCTTTCCATGATTAAATAATTTACATTATTCCCCTCTGAATGAACCATTTTTTAATTTTAATTCATATGGACTTTTTTCTTAACTTGCAGCTAGTTTTGAAAGCAAAACTGAGAAACAGAACGATAAAACTCTTTGAAAGTCAACTGGATAGTTCATTTCTTTAATTTCCAAAGATAAAATAGGTTAACACTAAGTAAGATCTCATTTTACTCAGCTCATAATTTGCTTTAGTCTGGTCAATAAAGCACATTGGTTAGGCCACTTATTGAATACTGCGTTCAGTTCTAGTCTCCCTGATATAGGAAGGATGTTGTGAAACTTGAAAGGGTTCAGAAAAGATTTACAAGGATGTTGCCGGGGTTGGAGGGTTTCAGCTATAGGAAGAGGCTGAATAGGCTGGAGCTACTTTCCCCGGAGCATTGGAGACAGAGGGGTGACCTTATAGAAGTTTATAAAATCATGAGCCTTACGTCTGTTATAGGAAAAGTTCTGCAAAGGATTATAAGAGATAGGATTTATAATCATCTAGCAAGCAACAATTTGATTGGAGATGGTCAACATGGATTCATCAAGGGCAGGTCATGTCTCACAAACCTCATTGAGTTTTTTGAGGTGACCAAGCATGTGGATGAAGCTAGGGCAGTTGACGTGGTGTACATGGACTTCAGTAAAGCTTTTGATAAGGTTCCACATGGTAGGCTATTGGAGAAAATACGGAGGCATGGGTTTGAGGGAGATTTAGCAGTTTGGATTAGAAACTGGTTTCTGTAAGAAGGCAACAAGTGGTGGTTGATGGAAAATATTCAGCCTGGAGTCCGGTTACTAGTGGTGTGCCTCAAGGATCTGTTTTGGGACCACTGCTGTTTGTCATTTTTATAAATGACTTGGACGCAGGCATAGGTGGATGGGTTAGTAAGTTTGCAGATGACACTAAAGTCAGTGGAGTGGTGGACATTGTGGAAGAATGTTGCACGTTGCAGGGAGACTTGGATAAACTACAGAATTGGGCTGAAAGGTGGCAAATGGAGTTCAATGTGGATAAATGGGAGGTGATTCACTTTGGGAAGAATAATAGGAAGGCAGAATACTGGGTCAATGGAAAGATTTTTGGTAGTGTGGATGTGCATAGGGATCTTGGTATCCATGTACATAGATCCCTGAAAGTTGCCACCCAGGTTGATAGTGCTGTTAAGAAGGCTTACGGTGTGTTAGGTTTTATTGGTAGAGACATTGAGTTCCAGAGCCATGATATCATGCTGCAACTGTACAAAACGCAAGTGCAGCCTCACTTGGAATACTGCTTGCTGTTCTGGTCACCCCATTACAGGAAGGATGTGGAAGCATTGGAAAAGGTGCAAAGGAGATTTACCAGGATGTTGCGTGGTCTGGAGCGAAGGCCTTATGAAGAAAGGCTGAGGGACTTGCGTCTGTTCTCAGTGGAGAGAAGAAGGCAAAGAGTGGATTTAATAGAGACGTTCAAGATGATCAAAGGATTAGATAGGGTGGACAGTGAGAGACTTTTTCCAAGGATGATGACGTCGGCTTGTACAAGGGGGCATAGCTACAAATTGAGGGGTGATAGATTTAAGACAGATGTCAGAGGCAGGTTCTTTACTCAGAGAGTGGTAAGGGCATGGAACGCCCTGCCTGCCAATGTCGTGAACTCAGCCACATTAGGGGCATTTAAACAGTCCTTGGATAAGCATATGGATGATGATGGGATAGTGTAGGGGGAGGGGCTTAGATTAGTTCACAGGCCAGCACAACATCGAGGGCCGAAGGGCCTATTCTGCGCTGTATTGTTCTATGTTCCTTGAGGGGCATTGACAGGGTAAATAGCCAAGGTCTTTTCACAAGGGTAGGGGAGTCCAAAGCTACAGGGTATGTGATGCATATGGAATAAGCTGCCAGAGGAAGACGTGGTAGAAACTGGCATAATTACAACATTTAAAAGGCATCTGGAAGGGTATATGAATAGAGGGTTTAGAGGGATACAGGCCAAATACTGGCAAATGGGACTAGGTTAATTTAAGCCGTTTGATCAACATGGTCAAGTTGATTGAAGAGTCTGTTTCCATGCTATACATCTCTATGACTTTATATAGAATAAGAACAAAGATTTCTTTTAAAAGTTCAGTATAAAAAATTAAAATTTGTTGGTAAAGTATTGGTAAAGGTTATAAGAGATAGGATTTATAATAATCTAGAAAAGAATAAATTGATTAGGGATAGTCAGCACAGTTTTGTGAAGGGTAGGTCGTGCCTCACAAACCTTATTGAGTTCTTTGAGAAGGTGACCAAACAGGTAGATGAGAGTAAGCCAGTTGATGTGGTGTAGATGGATTTCAGCAAGGCGTTCGATAAGGTTCCCCACAATAGGCTATTGTACAAAATGCGGAGGAATGGGATTGTGGGAGATATAGCAGTTTGGATCAGAAATTGGCTTGCTGAAAGAAGACAGAGGGTGGTAGTTGATGGGAAATGTTCATCCTGGAAACCAGTTACTAGTGGTGTACTGCAAGGGTCGGTGTTGGGTCCACTGCTGTTTGTCATTTTTATAAATGACCTGGATAAGGGCGTAGAAGAATGGGTTAGTAAATTTGCAGACGACACTAAGGTCGGTGGAGTTGTGGATAGTGACGAAGGATGCTGTGGGTTAGAGAGGCATAGATAAGCTGCAGAGCTGGGCTGAGAGGTGGCAAATGGAGTTTAATGCAGACAAGTGTGAGGTGATGCACTTTGGTAGGAGTAACCGGAAGGCAAAGTACTGGGCTAATGGTAAGATTCTTGGTAGTGTAGATGAGCAGAGAGATCTCGGTGTCCATGTACACAGATCATTGAAAGTTGCCACCCAGTTTGACAGGGTTGTTAAGAAGGCATACAGTGTTTTAGCTTTTATTAATAGAGGGATCGAGTTCCGGAACCAACAGGTTATGCTGCAGCTGTACAAAACTCTGGTGTGGCCGCACTTGGAGTATTGCGTACAGTTCTAGTCACCGCATTATAAGAAAGATGTGGAAGCTTTGTAAAGGATGCAGAGGAGATTTACTAGGATGTTGCCTGGTATGGAGGGAAGGTCTTACAAGGAAAGGCTGAGGGAATTGAGGATGTTTTCGTTAGAGAGAAGAAGGTTGAGAGGTGACTTAATTGAAACATATAAAATAATCAGAAGGTTAGATAGAGTAGATAGGGAGAGCCTTTTTCCTAGGATGGTAACGGCGAGCACGAGGGGGCATAGCTTTAAATTGAGGGGTGAAAGATATAGGACAGATGTCAGAGGTAGTTTCTTTACTCAGAGAAGAATGGAACGCTTTGCCTGCAACGGTAGTAGATTCGCCAACTTTAAGTACATTTAAGGCATCATTGGACAAGCATATGGACATGCATGGAATAGTGTAGGTTAGATGGGCTTCAGATCGGTATGACAGGTTGGCACAACATGGAGGGCCGAAGGGCCTGTATTGTGCTGTAAAGTTCTATGTTCTATACTGAAATTTGCAAAGTTTAAAAAAGTCTTCTAACAGGATTGACTTAGCTATCTTGTCTACCAGCATTTCTACTAGTTACTATTTGTCCTATCACACACTTTTGAGTGGTCATTTCCAACTATTATGGTGTTGTGTGGTGACTTTTAAAACAGTCTCTCTTCAAAGACTTGTACAGATTAAAAATGTCATCAACCCTAAATTATTGTTTCCCTTGATTGCTAGTGGATTCAAATCTCATTGAGAGACTGCCTGGAATAGTTAACCATATCAGACAAGGCTCGATTCAAAACCCATTTTAAGACTATTCATATGAAAAAGCAACAGAATCTCAAACCATGCAAGTACATGTTCCATGATTCATATTAGGATATATCATTTAATTCAACTGCAAAAGAGGTGATCAGGTTTTACAGTCCAAGCATTAAAGCATTCCTTGAGTTCAATAAAAGCAAAAGATCAATCAACTATAAAAACTGATCAGTACTGACTGGCAATACCATAAAAACAGGAAATCATCATCCATCCAATGCATGTATTCAGAGGATGAAGGCAGCACTGTGTGCACCAGCTTTGAAACTGCAAGAATCTTTACTGGAGCGCTGTGCACATAGGTCCGCCTCATTAAGTAGGAGATTAATGAACAATGTTGCCAGGACTGAAAAAATCCAGCAATAAGGGAAAATTGGATAGTCTGGGTCTGTTCTCTTTGCAAAAGACAAGGCTTAGGGAAGATTTGATTGATGCATACAAAAATGTGTTGGGACCAGGACACAATGGATGGCAAGAGTCTACTTACCTTAGCTAAGAGATAAGAGACTAAAGGCAGAGACTTAAAGTGATAATGTAGATTAAAGATTAGAGGGGAGATGAGGACAGAACGTTTCACCCCGGTGCATTTGGAATTTAGAATTCATTCCCTGAAAGGGTAGGACAGCCAGAAACTTGAGACTCATCTAAAAGGCACAGAGTCATACAGCACAGAAACAGACCCTTCGGTCCAACCAGTTTGTGCCGAATATAATTCCAAACTAAACTAGTCCCACCTGACCGTGCTTAGCCCATATCCCTTCAAACCTTTCCTATTTGTGTACCTATTCAAATGTCTTTTAAATGTTGTGACTGTTCCCACATCAAGCAGTTCCTCAGGAAGTTCATTCCACATGCAAACCACCTTCTGTGTAAAACATTTGCCTCTTTTTTTTAAAAAATCTCTCACCTCTCACCTTAAAACTGTGCCCCCTCGTCTTGAAATCTCCCATCCTAGGGAAAGGACAACTACAGTGTTTTATAAAGCTCCAGGAAGACACTTTACTTACTCATTCACAGCATGAGGATGTCTCTGACATTTATTGTCCTTCCCCAATTGCCTAGAGGGCAGCCCAGAGCCAACTACACTGGCTGTGGGTCTGGAGTCACACGCTGGCCAGGCCAGGCAAGGATGGCAGATCTCCTGATGGAAATCCAGATGAGATATCCCCCCATCAATCAGAAGTGGTTTCATGGCCTCCTACAAAAGTACCTCAAGTCCCGTAACCTGCACGGCTATGGATCAAATGCAGGACATTGGGATTAATTTTTGTGGCTCATTTTTCTGTTGGCATGGATACGACGCGCAGAGTGGTCTTTATCAATGCAATAAACTTTCCATGATTTGATTCCCATCCCCAAATACCTTTGGACTGAGAGGTCTGTTGGCCATTTCACAGTACAGTCATTTAGAATGGACAGTTAAGAGTCAACCACATTTCTCTGGGCCAGGAATTACATATAGGCCAGATAAGGTTGGCAGATTCCTTTTCTTAAAGGGCATTAAATGGGCTTTGCAGCAATGAAAATTGTCACGGTCATTAATTGTGGTACTAGATTTCTTATTGTAATTTAAATTATATCAGCTGCTTTGGCTATTGTGCCCCAGAGGATGAGACTGAACTTCAAGTTTACCACATCATTCTGATCATCACTACATCACGTCCGCCCCTGAAGTTTATATGCTATATATTTTGCTGGACACAGTGATTGTTTTGGCTGACTGTAAATGAGATCACTTGCAGAATCTACTGAAGGTAACAAACAATGCAAAAAAAATTATACATTAATTGATGCATTGTTAATTGAAGAGGTTCACAAAATTTCATATTGCTAATAAACAAATAATTTAATTTAACCGAAATCACTCCAAATTAATGGGCATGAATTCTAATTTGCTTTTATTACCTGCTGCTTTTCTTGTGTAAGTGCATCAAAGAGTTTCTCTGTCTCTCCTAGTGCCTCCATTCGTGCTTTGTATGTCAGTTCTGTCTCATAGGGAGTTTGTAGCATTGGAATTTTCTTCTCTTTCTGGAGAAAAGTGGTCATCTTGTCTTCCCAACCTGGACGACTAGTAACAGACCCCAGCTTCACTGCATTTAATATAGAATCTGAAAGTGTTTCAACTTGAAACTTAGCATGAACACAATTAGTTGAATTTTGTACTGCTGCAAAAAAATTCACACTTTTTAAAAAATGAATAGTTAAAACAAATCTATTTTCTTAATTTTTTGATTCTACAAAATATTTCAAATAATTTTATGTTCTATGTGGTTACCTTTTGTATTTTCAAGTGGTAGGAACTGAAGTCTCTTTCTTGGGCTTGAACTGTGAGATGGGTCTGAATTTGGAAGCTCCATTCCATCCAAGTTTACGTCAAACCTAAGAATAAAATGATGCATTCTGAAAACAACGATTCTCTGAATAACTAAAAACCCTCTGCAGAATATGCTAATTTTATTCCAAACTCAGCAGGCTAGATACACAGAAATTAGAACACCTAAAGCCAATTCAATACCAGTATTATGGTAATCCAGGAGTTGTTTAACCAGTCCCAAATCAATTTCCTGATAAAACACTAACCAAATTGTTAAGATAACAAAGTGTGAAGCTGGATGAACACAGCAGGCCAAGCAGCATCTCAGGAGCACTAAAGCTGACAATTCGGGCCTAGACCCTTCATCAGAGAGGGGGATGGGGAGAGGGAACTGGAATAAATAGGGAGAGAGGGGGAGGCAGACCGAAGATGGAGAGAAAGCAAAATAGGTAGAGAGGAGAGTATAGGTGAGGAGGTAGGGAGGGGATAGGTCTGTCCAGGGAAGACGGACAGGTCAAGGAGGCGGGATGAGGTAGTAGGTAGGAAATGGAGGTGTGGCTTGAGGTGGGAGGAAGGGATGGGTGAAAGGAAGAGCAGGTTAGGGAAGTGGATACAGGCTGGGCTGGTTTTGGGGTGCAATGGGGGGAGGGGAAGAACTGGGCTGGTTTTGGGATGCAGTGGGGGAAGGGGAGATTTTGAGCTTGTGAAGTCCACATTGATACCATTGGGCTGCAGGGTGCCCAAGCAGAATATGAGTTGCTGTTCCTGCAACCTTCGGGCTACACTTGCCCCCACACCTCCTCCCTCACCCCTATCCTAGGCCCCAAGATGACTTTCCATATTAAGCAGAGGTTCACCTGCACATCTGCCAATGTGGTATACTGCATCCACCTTACCCGGTGTGGCTTCCTCTACATTGGGGAAACCAAGCGGAGGCTTGGGGACCGCTTTGCAGAACACCTCCGCTCGGTTCGCAATAAACTACTGCACCTCCCAGTCGCAAACCATTTCCACTCCCCCTCACATTCTTTACATGACATGTCCATCATGGGCCTCCTGCAGTGCCACAATGATGCCACCCGAAGGTTGCAGGAACAGCAACTCATATTCCGCTTGGGAACCCTGCAGCCATATGGTATCAATGTGGACTTCACCAGCTTCAAAATCTCCCCTTCCCCCACCGCATCCCAAAACCAGCCCAGTTCATTCCCCTCCCCCCACTGCACCACACAACCAGCCCAGCTCTTTCCCTCCACCCACTGCATCCCAAAACCAGTCCAACCTGTCTCTGCCTCCCTAACCTGTTGTTCCTCTCACCCATCCCTTCCTCCCACCCCAAGCCGCACCTCCGTCTCCTACCTACGAACCTCATCCCACCTCCTTGAGCTGTCCGTCTTCCCTGGACTGACTTATCCCCTCCCTACCTCCCCACCTATACTCTCCTCTCCACCTATCTTCTTTTCTCTCCATCTTCGGTCCGCCTCCCCCTCTCTGATGAAGGGTCTAGGCCCGAAACGTCTGCTTTTGTGCTACTGAGATGCTGCTGGGCCTGCTGTGTTCATCCAGCCTCACATTTCATTAATCAAACACTAGGTTTACAAATGAAAAGTTCAAATGTGCTATACAGAAAAGCAATTGTGAAAATATTTTCAGTAAAATTAACCAATGACAATATCATTTTAAAAACAGACACAGTGAAACAGAAATACCTTGTTACAGCTGCTGGGAAATCAACTGAATCTCAATTGTCCAAATAGCTCCTTCCGTGCTGTTAATGTTTCTATGCTGATGACAATTGGAATAAATGCTCTACGGCATTCTAACTTGTTAAACATTTTAAAATGTATTTTAAACATTAATATCAATCAGTGTTAATCATAACTTGTAATGTTTTGTTAATGGGTGGAACATCAAAAAGGGTTTAATCTCTGGACGAAGGCATGTTCAAACAAATGCCTTCCAACATCTCCAGCTCTGCACACATCCTACAGTGTTCATGTTGCACAGAAAAGTCCTTATATCTTATTATATGATTAAGAACTCATGGAAATTGACTTGTTTTGCTTAAGTTTAAATTCAACAATGGAGAGCATTACCTTGTCACCATGTTTTCCTCTTTGCCAAGGAGATGATTAAACCCAGGAGACAGGTTCTCTTTAGGACAGCGCTTGGGACTGGACTTAGCAGACAGTGATGTTAGCAAAGTGTTCCGTTTAGCTGCGAAAGACAAAAAAAAAATCAGTATTTGAACTTGGGTTCTAAAATTAATCAGCTGAGTTCTTGGCATTTTCCAGGAGGAGAAAAAGAACACATGAACAAGTAATAAAAATATGAGGGATAATTTTTAAAATGCCACTTCCTTTTGCAAAATTATTTCCTAACTTCAGCATCCAGGTCCTGGTATCTGTTGCTCATAGGTCAGGAAAGTGACTTGTTGCCAGCATGCTGTTATGTCCCACAGCTGAACATCAAAAGATGCTATTGGCAGCAACAAAATGATTTTCACAGTTCACACCACACTTTTTCCAAGTGCCTCACAAAACTGGGTGAGCTGTCTGGAGGATGTGGAGATGCTTCAGTGGGATTTGGACAAGTTAAGCAAGTGAGCAAATAAGTGTGAAATGAAGTATAACGCAGATAATAACAAGGTTACCCAATTTGATAGCAAAAACAGGTAGACAGATTATTAACTAGCAATACTTTGGGAAAAGAGCTCCCCCTTTTCCCACGCAGGGTCTCCTTGTGCACTAGTCGCTGAAAGAAAGAATGCAAGTGCAGCAAGCAATAAAGAAGGCTAATAGTATGTCAGCTTCACAGGGAGAGAATGCGAGTACCGAACAAGGTTGCCTTGCTGAAATTCTACAGGGCTTTGATGAGACTGCGCTTTGAGTACTGTCAGCAGGTTTGGTTTTCTTAACTGCGGAGGAATGTTCTGGGTATGGATGGTGTAGTGACTGTAATGAGGTCAGCCAGCTGGACCTCTCAGAATTTGAGCTCCCTGATTGGACCGCATTAAATGTCCCAAACAGGGAGCCCTGGCTTACATAAAAACTTACACTCCTGACACTCTAGTGCCGGACTCTATACAAGGCAGTACGATAGTCAAGGACTGTTCACGTGCAAATAAAGAGTGCATTGGTGACTGCATACCAGCCTATGTAGAGTTATTTCAGAGGGACAGCAACAAACTTTTACCAGACTGATTCCTCGGATGGCAGGATTGATATATGGAGACAGGCTGGATCAGTTAGGACCACATTCACTGGAGTTCAAAAGAATGACTGAGGTGTTTCCTGGATATCTTTAAAGATCTAACAGGATTAGACAGGGTAATTGGACCAAGGATGTTCCCAAACACGGGGTGGGGGGGGTCCAAGTTAAGGGATCACGGTCCAAGGCCGTAGAATTAAGCATTTAGGATCAAGAGGAAGAAAAATTTCTTCACTCAGTGGTGAGCCTGTAGAATTCTCCACCACAGAAAGCAGTTGAGCCCAAACATTAAATGGTTTCAAGGAGGAGTTAAATATAATTCTTTGAGCCAAAGAGATCAAAGTGCATGGGAGAATGTGGGGCAGGGTACTAAGTTTGATGATCAGCCATGATCATATTGAACAGCACAGCAGGCTCAAAGGGCTATGCAAATATCCTAACTTAAACAGCCATCATCATTACTGATCGTAGGAAAGCAAAATAAAATGTAATGCTCCTCATTCTTTGAAATATCAAAGATTTACTCCATCTATCCAGAACATCGGCCTATTCATTTCATCATAAAACAACATCAGTAGCAAGTGTGAATTTCACTTTGTTCTCTCACCCAGAAAGCTGGTTTAGTTTTGGCAAATGACAGAAAAAGCACAAGAACCGTCTTCAAACTAAGTATCACCCAGATAGCAACTCCATCTCCCTTTCCTTCCACATGCTCTCAGCCCTTAATCTCCCTATTTTTCTCCTTCTACTTAACTGTAATTGTTTCTTATTTCTTTATCCTGCTGTCTTCTCCAAGCTGAAGTCATCCATGAGAACTACTTACTGCTGAATTGCCCGTTTCTGCAATCCTATTCACAACTTCCTTTTCTAGTTATGGTATTTGATGATGTCACTGAGTATTGATGAAAAAAAAGAGATGTGACATCAAAGCTTTTCATCTTGCTCTTATTAGTAATAATATAAAATTTAGAAGTGAACAATATTAATACATCTTGCAATTGTCATGTATTTTCTTTCCTGACCCCTTCCCTTTCCACAATTTCCATCACCCTCACTCAAAAATCTCACACTCAATCATCCAACTTGGTCAATTATTGCTCCAGTTCCAACTTCTCTTTCGTCCCCAAGATCTTCGAATATATTCTCACATCCCAGCTGTGTGCATATGTACTGAAACAGATCCCATTCCAGCTTTTAGACTGCAATATGACTAAAACACCCATTATAGAAATCACAAGTGGAATCTCTGTCTCTCCTTGACACCTTCATAATATTTATGGGAGTGAATCATATATTCCTCTTGTTATAGGATTAAGAACTCATGGAAATTGACATGTTATGCTTAAGTTTAAATTAACAATGAAGAGTATTACCTTGTATAGTTCTGCTCCACATGATTATCCTTGCAGACAGAAATGTATTAAGAGTTTGCTAGAACTACAAAGCAAGGAAGCTGTCACCTCAGAATGCCCTTATGTGTCATTCTCTGCTCTTTTAAACTCAAAGGAAAGTTTGCTTTACATTACCCCTATCAGATCCTCCCAGCAAAGTTACAGCATTGTGTTAAGTACAGAATAAAGCTTCCTCTACGCTTCTAAATTGGGAAATATGTACAGTGGTAACAGCCATCTCTATTCTTTGTCTTAGCCACTCTCAACACGTCAATAATCAAACCTATTGTCTGACACAAAATATTGGATGTGTCACAATTTCCCAGATAAACAAAGGGAAGAATGCAGTCACTGCCTCCGACTTAACATTACAAACTCTGCCCTTTTCTCACAGACTCCATTTTCCCCTTTGTCACTTCCCATACTAACCATTTGGTTAGCAATATTGACATCCTGTTCAACTCATAGCAAAACTTTAAACTCCAACTCATCCCTAATGTGATTTTGGGTCCAAGACTTGGGTTATCTTTCATGAAGTAAGAAACTAGATGCGGATATTATGGCATTTAAAAAATCCAATACTGAGTTACCACTACTAGCTCTTATGCGTAAATATTACATTCATAGGCACATCAAATCTAAACACCATGTAGTTAGATTACAACTGAAGACCACATTTCTAGCGATGTGCCATGTTTCATGTGATCCCAGGAGAAGATGGGCCATGAGCCAGTATAATTTTCAGTTCATATGCTATGATATAATGATCATATCATGAGCATGTTCCTCAAAAAGGTATAATGACATACTGACCATGAGACATAACACAACCTGCATGACTTTTCATTAAACATCCAGATTACTTATCTCTGAAACACTGCCTACTCCCATCCTTTTGGCATTGACACTTTGTTACTTGGCCTTGAGATCTGAGATTACATTATGCTAATTCTTTTCACTTGCTGTAAGACCATAACACATAGGAATGGGAGAAGGCCATTTCAGCCGCTTGTGCCTGCTCTGCCATTCAATAGGATCATGGCTGATCTAGCACCTCCCCATGTCCACTTTCCTGCCCTTTCCCCATAACCCTGAATTCCCCTACTGATCAAGAATCTGTCTCAGCATTAAATATACAAGGATTTTGCCCCATAGCTCCTTTTAGCCAGGAGTTCCAAAGGATCAACCCTCCGAGAAAATATTTCTCCTCAACTGAGATGATGCTCTCCGCTCTTAAACTCTCCCATGTTCTCAGCATTTACCCTGTCAAGTTTCAATAAGATCACCTCTTATTCTTCTAATGAGTACAGTCCTAATCTGCTTGATCTTCACTCATAAGACATTCCCTCCATACTGGAGATCATCCTGGTGAACCTTTTCTGAACTATCTCCAATTAAATAATATCTTTCCTTAAATAAAGCACCAAAACTGCTAACAGTACTCCAAATGTTGTCTCACCAGCACCTTGTATAGATGCAGTAAGACTTCCTTGGTCTTGTATTTCTAGGGGGTTAGAGTAAGGCCAACATTGCATTAGCTTTTCTGATTACCTGCTGCATCTCTGTGCTAACTTTCTTTGCTTCCTGCAGATGTACTCCAAGTCCTTTACATTGTAGCATTCTGCAGTTTTTCTCCATTTAAGTAAACTGTTTTCTTGTTCTCCCTTCAAAAATGAACAGCTTAACATTTTCCCACATTATACTCCATTTGCCCACTTTTTGTCTACCTACTAAACCTACCAATATCTCTCTGTAAACTGTCCATATCCCTCTCACAACCTGCCTTTCCACCTACTTTTGTGCCATCTGCGAATGCGGGTACAGTAGATTGACTTGGAGGAAGCAAGCAATTAATATATACATATTGTAAGCCGTTTCACTACCAAACACTGATCCCTGTGGAATCCCAATGGTCACATGTTGCCAACCTGAAAAAGAAACCCAGATCTTTAGTCACTGTTTCTTGCTCGTGAGCCACTTCTCTATCCATGTCAATGTCATGGACTTTTACTCTACAACTTAGTCTTTTATGATGTAACTTGTCAAACTTCTTCTGGAAATACAAATACAACACATCTACTGTTACAGATTACGTATTAACTTGTGTCCACTCTGGTTGAGACTTCAAAAAAATTTATCATACACAATTTCATGATGCCATCCTCTCACCCATCACAGTCCTTCAAAATCGCATTTGAAACATGTGCTTCACATATCGACCATGTTAGCCGCAGCACCTTATAGTATTCTAGATTTCTCTGCTGTTTAGCTAAATGGTTGCACTCCCAATTGACTTCAAATACTGTAGGTTTAAATATTGTTATCTCTTAATGCTCACAAAGTCGATCTGTGTTTGCAAATGTTTCAAATGAACAAAATAGAGTACAGTCACTTGCTAGTTCATTTCTCCAGGCAATATCTTGACCAGAGTCAGAACCTGGTTTAAAATTTAGACAAAGTCTGGCCATTACATGTTAGTCATAATCTAATTGGTACATTCTTTATGGCACTGTCTCTACCGAACAATCAGCACTATCCTTCCAAATAGTATAAACGTTGTTTTCCTTTTTATCAAGCTTCTTGTAAATTGTCCTAAGAACTGCAAGACAAAAATCTTCAACAAAATGAGTCGTTTTTTTCAGTACTGCTCAAGTTCTGTATTGCAACTATTGGAAGACGACGTTGTGAAATCACCTTGCACATAAACCAAAAGTGAGATTTTAATGAAAACGGAATCTTGAATTTTGCACTTTACCACTGGACGTTTGGCATAAGTGACAGAAGCCAATACGGGAAAAGTTGCTAGACAGGTTAACAAAAATGGTGCACAAAAAATAATCAACAATCACACTTTAAAACATTTGAAGAATTCAGAGAAATGTTTTTACTTGGTGTAGAAGTGGGTGTTGGCCTCCGGTTTGAAGGGGGTACAGAAGACGATCTTTGACCTGAGGGAGAACGACTACATTTTGATCTGGTTCGACCCGTAACAGAATCCTCAGATTTGTCTCCACTGTAAGTGGCGTCTGCAAATCCTACAGTCTGTTTGCGATGCAAGAATTCTGATAAAAACAAATGAATAAATGAAATACCTGGCTAACTGGACAGTGTTTCAGATCTGAACATTTTTTTAAGCTTCCGCAATGATTGTGCTGTGAAACTGAGCTGGACAATCTAGGAATGCCATGAGTTAGTCTCTATTTCAGTTAATTTATCTGAATCATTGCAGTACAACTGGCCTCGCTCACTGGAATAAAACTGCTCCTGTTGACTACTTGGTCATCCTCTTTGGCAAGAGCATGCATGAGGGCAAGAGCTATTTATAATAAAGAGGGAGGTTCTCAGCCCATTGAGTGCATGTCTGCTTCCTGCAAGGGCAACTCAGTTGTTCCTATTGCCTGCTCGCTCCCCATGGCCCTGTAAATTTTTTCATTCAACTATAACCCAAGTTCTATTTGAAATCATTGATTGTTTCCCCATTCACCTGCTTTGCGGAGAGCAAGTTTTACATCTTTACCACTCACTGTATTAAACAAAACAAAAGCTCTCCCTCATTCTCCCTGCAACTCTTACCCAAAATTCTAAAGCCATCGTAAACATGGTATGACCACCTGTGGGAAGGGTTTTTCATCTGTCATCTAAATGTGGTTTTTATTCTTGTACACAGAGGAGAACTACCCCAGCCTTTCCAATCTAATTTTAACTAAAATCTCCTTCCTAGAACATTTCTGGTAAATCTCCTCATTAGCCTTTCAATAACCTTCATATCTTGGCTGAAACGTGACGACCTGCGGCATAACCAGAGTCCAACACTAGTCTACATAACTTACTTATTTTGGTACTCAACACTACAGTTATCAAGCCCAAGATCTCTCATGTTTTGCTAATATTGATGCACATGTACTCCTGCATACTCTTGAGAATGGTCATTAAGGTTGTATTCTCTCTTCTGGCAAAAAGAACACCTAGCTTTGGCTAAAGGCCACTCTTGATCCCAACCTTGGCTAAAAGTTGCCTCCAATCCTAGGCTTGGCAAAAGCCACTTCAGTCCCTCTAAAAGCTCCCGCAGCAACTTCCTCATTGTTTCCACTTAATTACTTTGCTGCTCCTCCACTCACAGGTTGCTTCTCTCCTCTGATCATTGCTGATAGGCTCATTAAAGCAATAGACGCATGGGAGAACCAATCTGTGATTAGAGCAGCTCCTTACCAATTCCTTCCACTCTTTTTACAGGAACAGCTTTTCTCAAATTCATCACTTGAGCAAATTTTCCTCAGTGACTTGAGGCTTTCACAGGTGAATTCAATTTTGAGATGAGAATAGGTCATTTGGCCTTTGACCTTGCTCCACTTGCCAATAAAGTAATGGCTGATCTGATTGAGATCTCAATTCCATTTTATTGTTCGTCTCTTATGACCCTTGACTCCCATGTCTATCAAAAAGAGAGAGGAAAATGTTCCCACTCATGAAATAATTGAGAATGAGAAGCACATATGGAATCTCAGTAAAAGTAGCAGAAATGCTGAGAGAGATAATAGGAACTGCAGATGCTGGAGAATTCCAAGATAATAAAATGCGAGGCTGGATGAACACAGCAGGCCAAGCAGCGTCTCAGGAGCACAAAAGCTGACGTTTCGGGCCTAGACCCTTCATCAGAGAGGGGGATGGGGAGAGGGAACTGGAATAAATAGGGAGAGGGGGGTAGGCGGACCGAAGATGGAGAGAAAAGAAGATAGGTGGAGAGAGTATAGGTGGGGAGGTAGGGAGGGGTAGGTCAGTCCAGGGAAGACGGACAGGTCAAGGAGGTGGGATGAGGTTAGTAGGTAGATGGGGGTGCGGCTTGGGGTGGGAGGAAGGGATGGGTGAGAGGAAGAACAGGTTAGGGAGGCAGAGACAGGTTGGACTGGTTTTGGGATGCAGTGGGTGGGGGGGGGGAAAGAGCTGGGCTGGTTTTGTGGTGCAGTGGGGGGAGGCGACGACGTGGGCTGGTTAAGGGATGCAGTTGGGGAAGGGGAGATTTTGAAACTGGTGAAGTCCACATTGATACCATTGGGCTGCAGGGTTCCCAGGTGGGATATGAGTTGCTGTTCCTGCAACCTTCGGGTGGCATCATTGTGGCATTGCAGGAGGCCCATGATGGACATGTCATCTAAAGAATGGGAGGGGGAGTGGAAATGGTGTGAGGAAAGCTTTTTCATGTAGGTGGTGGTTAGGACCCCAAATATATTGCCGGTGTGTGGGTGGAAGCAGGTTCAATTGTGGTTTTCAAAAAAGAATTAGATGATTATTTGTAAAGGAACACTGAGCTGGATTTACTGAGACAAACAGGAGAATTGTACTAGGTGAGCTACCCGTTCAGAATGCCAGCAAAGACACAATGGATTAATTTTCTGCACTGACACAATTCTGTGATTCTTAAAGTGCAACTAACTCAGTCTTGAATAATTTTAATGACCCAAACTCCACTGCTGCCTCGGGAAGAGTGTTCCACAGACTAACCACCCTCAGAATAAAATCTCCCAGCTTTGTTTTAAAAGCAAGGCCACTTATTGTTGATTAGTACTCCAAACACAGGCAGTCTCACCCAATCCCTGTACAACAGCAATAAACTTTTATGCTCCATTCACCTTGCATTAAACATTAAACTTTTTTTTTCCCTGTTGTGCCTGCAATGTTGTACTTGTCCTGGTGCATAACAGCCTGGTATGGCACTGCTCTGCCCAGGACTATAGAAAACTACAGAAAGTGGTGTGCACAGTCCAGGCCATCACAGAACCCAACCTCCATCCATGGACTACTTTATTACAGCTCGCTGGAAAGGCGGCCAACATTATGAAAGACTCATCGCACCCCAGCAATGACGTCCCATGCCTCTTCCGTCAAACAGAAGATACAGAAGCCTGAACACATGTATCAGCAGATTCAGGAACAGCTTCTTTCTGCCATAATCAGACTGTTGAATGGACTCTAGCCCCAAATAATGTAACCTGCAATGTAATCTCTATGCCTCCTAGTCTTGTTGATCTGTACATTCTTTGCTTGCTGTGATCTGCCTGAACCGCGCATAAACAAAGCTTTTCACTATGTTTCGGTACATGTGACAATGAATCAATGAACTTTACGATTCAGTGACATATTTTCTTGAAGCATTTTCACTCTATCCATTATCTCAGCTACCTTTTCTTCAACCAACATTTTGTCAAATTTCTCTTCTAAAGAAGCACCAATACAAGTAATTCAGTAGTCTAGCTTTATCATGCACCTCTACATGTACATCATCTGTTCTGTCCTTAATAGGATCCACTATACCTCCAATTGTTTAAATGCTGGTAGAAGATTTTCAGGTTTCCTTTCATCCTGACTGCCATTCTGTTCTATATTTTTTTTGGAAGTCTTATTGTCCTTTTCTCTTCCTTTATCAATTTATTGTATTTGACCTGATTTTCACTTCAAGAACTTACCTATACACCCTCCTTTTCTGCTTCGTCATAATCTCTAACTCCCACACCAACCAAGATGGCCTGATTTCCACCCTCTTCCCTGTTGCCCTTTTTGGAATGTACCTAGTCTGTATCTGAAACGTCTTTTCCTGAAAATTATTCGTTTCACTACAACTCTTTTTTCCTCACTTGGTAACATTAAAATCAGATCTGTTATAATGCTCCACAATCAAAATGCCTTGAAGGATGGAAGATGGCTCTGTGTAGTGTCAGAACAAAATGATTTACAGTAGGGGAACAGTTTCATAGGACGCTAAGGACAGCACACTTAGTTGATAAGGCTGCAGAAAAGTGGGTTTGGTTTTGATGTATAAAATATAAAAGGAAATTTAAAATCATGATAAGGTTTGAATATTGCATAAGGTGCCAGGCTCTGAGTTAGGTTATTCAGACTTTGGGCAAATTGTAATGCAGGTGCACTAGAATACTGCTTAGTATGAGGAAAAACAAGTGGTGACTACAAGGTTGAATAATATTGTTCTAACAAACGAAAAGGAATGCCTCATCTCCACCTATCTGGACTCCATTTTCTCCCCCTTGGTCCAGGAACTCCCCACCTATGTCCGTGACACCACCCACGCCCTCCACCTCCTCCAGAACTTCCAATTCCCTGGCCCCCAACACCGCATTTTCACCATGGACGTCCTGTCCCTATACACCTGCATTCCTCATGCAGATGGCCTTAAGGCCCTCCGCTTCTTCCTGTCCCGGAGGCCCAACCAGTCCCCCTCCATCGACACCAACATCTGCCTAGCCAAACCCGTCCTCACCCTCAACAACTTCTCTTTCGATTCCTCCCATTTCCTACAGACAACGGGGGTATCCAAGGGTACCCGCATGGGCCCAAGCTATGCCTGCCTCTTCGTAGGTTACGTGGAACAGTCCCTCTTCCGCACCTATACTGGCCCCAAACCTCTTCCTGCGTTACAATGATGACTGTATCGGCGCCGCCTCTTGTTCCCAAGTGGAGCTCGAACAGTTCATCCACTTCAATAACACCTTCTACCCCAACCTCAAGTTCACCTGGGCCATCTCCAACACGTCCCTCACCTTCCTGGACCTCTCGGTCTCCATCTCAGGCAACCAGCTAGAAAGTGATGTCCACTTCAAGCCCACCAACTCCCACAGTTACCTAGAATACACCTCCTCCCACCCACCCCCCTAAAAAATTCCATCCCCTATTCCCAACTCCTTTGCCTCTGCCGCATCTGCCCCCAGGATGAGGCATTCCATTCCCGCACATCCCAGATGTCCATGTTCTTCAAGGACCGCAACTTCCCCCCCCCGGCAGTGGTCGAGAACACACTTGACCGTGTCTCCTGCATTTCCCGCAACACATTCCTCACACCCTGCCCCGGCCAATAACTGCCCTAAGAGAATCCCCCTCCTCCTCACATACCACCCCACCAACCTCCGGATACAACACATCATCCTCCGACACTTCCGCCATCTACATGTCTGCCTTCTGGAGAGACCACTCTCTCCGTGACTCCCTTGTCCAGTCCACACTCCCCTCCAACCCCACCACACCCGGCACCTTTCCCTGCAACCGCAGGAAGTGCTACACTTGCCCCCACACCACCTCCCTCACCCCCATCCCAGGCCCCAAGATGACTTTTTGTATTAAGCAGATGTTCATCTGCACATCTGCCAATGTAGTATACTGTATCCACTGTACCCGGTGTGGCTTCCTCTACATTGTGGAAAGCAAGTGGAGGCTTGGGGACCACTTTGCAGGACACCTCCGCTCGGTTCGCAATAAGCAACTGCACCTCCCTGTCGCAAACCATTTTAACTCCCCCTCCCATTCCTTAGACGACATGTCCATCATGGGCCTCCTGCAGTGCCACAATGATGCGAACCGAAGGGTGCAGGAACAGCAATTCATGTTCCGCTTGGGAACCCTGCAGCCCAATGGTATCAAAGTGGCCTTCACAAGCTTCAAAATCTCCCCCTCCCCCACTCCATCCCAAAACCAGTCCAGCTCGTCCCCTCCCCCCAATGCATCACTAAACCAGCCCAGCTCGTCCCCGCCTCCCTAACCTGTTCTTCCTCTCACCTATCCTCTCCTCCCACCTCAAGCCGCACCTCCATTTCCCACCAACCAACCTCATCCCACCTCTTTGACCTGTCCGTCCTCCCTGGACTGACCTATCCCCTCCCCACCTCCCCACCTATACTCTCCTCTCCACCTATCTTCTCCTCTATCCATCTTCGGTCCACCTCCCCCTCTCTCCCTATTTATTTCAGAACTCTCTCCCCATCCCCCTCTCTGATGAAGGGTCTGGACCCGAAACGTCAGCTTTTGTGCTCCTGAGATGCTGCTTGGCCTGCTGTGTTCATCCAGCTCCACACTTTGTTATCTTGGATTCTCCAGCATCTGCAGTTCCCATTATCACTTAAAATGTGATTAATCTTTGGACAACACAGCAGGTCATTGAAGGTATGAGAATTTAAAATTCTGAAACAACACGAGACTGGATGAAAATCCACCTTACAGGGAAAACCAGCACAATTAAACTTTGTTTTGTGAAGCAACAGTCCAAAGTCAAATCTTATGCTTTACAAGAGTACACCCCAGGAACATTTCAATGAAAACATCAGAGAGAAGATTCTCAGCTCAAAAAAGGTTTTCAGAAATCTAAGTGCTGCTGATAGCGAGTCCAGGCAACCTGCAATTGCCTTAACTGGTGAACTAGTGGGGAACAAGAAACCTTTTCTCATTCTCTCTTAAAACAATGCTCTACATGCAGAGCCACCTTTAAAAACACCTTCAACTCATCAACTACAGAAGCCATTGCAGCTGTTAAATTCTGACATCAAAAGCTTTCAACCACATTCGCCTTTGGAATGTGAACCCACACGCAAGCAGCAGGCCTACAAAGATAATGGATTAATTTGATTTGCAACTTTATAATATCCTTCAGTTTACCTATTTTTAATCTTTGTATTATACCTAATATTTTTACACTGGACTTACAGCAATAGTTGTGCAATAAACTATCCTTTGTCCTTATTTAAAACTAAAGTTTTTCTGGTTAGTTTTAAATTGTACATTTAAATTCACAGTTCACAAGCTGCATACGCACTCGTATGGTCATGACACATGCAATACACCAACTGACAACATAATCTGCCACCAGTGCTTCTGTTTTTACGGTACTGTAAGTCCATAATTCAATTCAATTCAATGCGAAGAACTCATTCTCATAGTAGCATTACACTATATTGCCACCCATCACAAGAAAGAATTTGCATGAACATCTGACAAATAGAAATTCAATTACTAGGATACTGTGAAAAAAGCAGCAGAAAACACAAACATAAGATGGGCCTTACTTGTAGCGTTGCCTGCTTCGGAGACATCATGCTTTGGTTCTTCTGCTTCCCAGCTTTCAGATTCATTTCTTGCATCAAGCTTTTGTAATGCTTTGAGAATAGGAGGAATAGCCTTGTCCAAACCATTTGAAGGATCTCGCTGATTAAAAGGGTTATCCTTCTCTGGGGGAGAATGGTACCTAAGTAAATCAACAACAGTAAAATGATTCACTTCTAAGTAGCACTTATACTTCTGTAATCCATCTGGTAATAGTTGGGAGGTTAAAACTATTGCAAATATCAAAATTTATCTTTAGTACAATAATAAAATCAATACATTCATGCTACAAGTCACAGCTCCCAGGAGTACTTCTGGGGTTACTCTAAAAAGTACAACTCTAAAAAGGTCAAAAAATTTCAGTGAACTTGACTCAAGATTCACAGCAACGTGGTTGAACTCTTAAAATCCTGTTGACAATAAGGGACTGGCAAAGAATATTGGCCAAGCCTGTAAAGCCCAAATCCCATGAATGAATGAGAAAAGTTAAATTTCACATTCAATGTGAAGATAAGAAACTTGGGTCTAAAATGTGTGTTAAAGACAATTTGAAAAATACAAAGACAGGTGATGAAAATAAACCAGAAAAGTCAGTTAAAAGTACAGTACAGCAATGGGGGCATTTAAGGAGCTATTTTGTAAACCTCAAAGATTTCATTTTGAAAGAAAGCCCCCATTGAAGAATAAATGATTCATGGTTAACTAAGCTGATTAAGGATGCTACCAAATCAAAAGAAAAGCTACATTGCTGTAAAGGTTGGAAAAAGTTTAGAAACCTTAGATGATGAGGAAAAAAGGGAGAAAATAGAATACAAGCAGTAAACTAGCACGAATGAGGTAAATGCTAAATAAAATCTTCTGCAAGCATATTAAAAAATATGTACCTAAATTAAACATCAGTCTGTCATGGAGTAAGATTAGAGAATTAGTAATGGGAAATAAGCAAACAGCAGCGGTTTTTAAAAAGTATTTTGCATCTATCTTCACAACAGCAGATAGAAAAGTAGCCTAATAATAACAGGAGAAAATCAAGGACTGAAATGGAGCAAAATAAACAGGATTATTAAAGATAACAAGATGTAGAGCTGGATGAACACAGCAGGCCAAGCAGCATCAGAGGAGCAGGAAAGCTGATGTTTTGGGCCTAGACCCTTCTTCAGGAAGGGGGGGGGGGGGGGTTCTGAAATAAATGGGTGGGGGGGGGAGAGAGAGGTGGACAGAAGATGGATAGAGGAGAAGATAGGTGGAGAGGAGACAGACAGGTCAAAGAGGCGGGGACAAGCTGGGCTGGTTTTGGGATGCAGTTGGGGAGGGGAGATTTTGAAGCTTGTAAAGTCCACATTGATACCATTGGACTGCAAGATTCCCAAGCACAATATGAGTTCCTGTTCCTGCAACCGTCGAGAGGCATCACTGTGGCACTGCAGGAAGCCCAGGATGGACAGGTTGTCCAAGGAATGAGAGCGGATGTTGAAATGGCTCGTGACTGAGAGGTGCAGTTGTTTAGTGTGAATCAAGCGTAGGTGTTCCGCAAAGCGGTCCCCAAGCCTCCACTTGGTTTCCCCAATGTAGAGGAGGCCACAACGGGAACAGCTGATACAGTATACCACATTTTCAGATGTGCAGGTGAACATCTGCTTGATGTGGAAAGTCTTCTTGGGGCCTGCGATGGGAATGAGGGGGGGCGGTGTAGGGGCAGGTGTAGCACTTCCTGCGGTTGCAAGGAAAAGTGCCAGGTGTGGTGGGGCTGGAAAGGAGCGCACAAGGCAGTCCCAGCAGCTCCAGAGGAGACAGCAGCACACAGCCCTGCCGAGCCTTCATCATACCCCACACCTCCCCCTTACTGAGGACAAATGATCAGTCCTCAGTAAAGGGCTCACTTTTGTCCCCCTCCAGCAACACATCAATGAGTACTGCTTATGCTTGGATGTTGAACAGTTTTTCTGCCACCTCCACCTCCGCGCTTACTTCTTTAAGCGTGAGCCTATCTCTCCCTCAACTGATCCCTTCTCCTGCCTCCAACACACCCCCTCCTCCTGGACCCCACCCCAAGGCCTCCTACCCTCCCATCCTCCATCTCCAACTGTCGTCGTGACATCAATCACCTCAACCTCTCCACCCCTCTCACCCACCCCAACCTCGCCACCATAGAACGTGCAGCCCTCCACACCAAACCCAACCTCACCATACAACCCGCAGACAAGGGAGGCACAGTTGTAGCATGGCACACTGACCTCCACATTGCATAGGCCAGGCGCCAACTCTCTGCCACCTCCTCCTACCACCCCCTTGATCATGATCCCACCCCCAGCCACCAAACCATCCACAACCTCATCACCTCAGGTGACCTCCCACCCACAGCCTCCCACCTCATCATTCTCCAACCCCACACCAGCTGCTTCTATCTCCTTCTGAAAATCCACAAACCTGACTACCCTGGTCGACCCATTGTCTCTGCCTGCTCCTGCCATACTGAACTTATCTCCATCCATCTCTACTCCATTTTCTCCCCCTTGGTCCAGGAACTCCTACCTACGTCTGTGACACCACCCAGGCCCTCCACCTCCTCCAAAACTTTCAATTCCCTGGTCCCCAACACCTCATCTTTACCATGGACATCCAGTCCCCATACATTTGCATTCCTCATGCAGATGGCCGAAAGGCCCTGCATTTCTTCCTGTCCCGTGGGCCCAACCAGGGACACTTCACTGACACCCTCATCCGCTTAGCTGAACTCATCCTCAACAACTTCTCTTACAATTCCTAGCACTCTGGCAGACAAAGGGGGTGGCCATGGGTACCTGCATGGGCCCAAGCTATGCCTGCCTCTTTGTAGGGTACGTGGAACAATCCTTATTCCGTAGCTACACTGGTCCTAAACCACATCTCTTCCTCTGTTACATTGATGCCTGTATCAGCACTGCTTTGCGCTCCCACAAGGAGCTCAAACAGTTCATCCACTTCACCAACACTTTTCACCCCAACTTTAAGTTCACCTGAACCATCTCTGATATCTCTCTCTCTCCTTCCTGGACACCTCTGTTTCCATCTCTGGCAACCACCGGGAAACCGATATCCATTTCAAAACCACAGACTCCCACAGCTACCTAGAATACATCACCTCCCACCCACCTTCCTGCCAAAAAAAGTGCCGTTCCCTATTCCCAATTCCTTCACCTCTGCCGCATCTGCTCCCAGGATGAGGCGTTCAACTCCCGAACATTTCAGATGTCTTCAATTTAAGGACCGCAACTTCCCCCCTACTCAATGATAAAGAACGCCCTCAAACGTGTCTCCCGCATTTCCCGCAACTCACCCCTCACACCTCCTCTCTGCAATAACAACAAACACTGCATTACCTTTGTCCTCACCACCCCACCGACATCTGGATCCAACACATCATCCTCCAACGCTTCCGCCACCTGCAATCCGATCCCACCATCAAAGGCATTTTTCCCCTCCCATCCTTGTCTGTTTTCCAGAGGGACCACTCTCTCCAGGACTCCCTTGTCTGCTCCACTCGCCCCTCTAGCCCCACCACACCCGGCACTTTTCCTTGCAACCGCAGGAAGTGCTGCACCTGCCCCTAAACCTCCCCCCTCACCACCATCAGAGGCCCCAAGAAGACTCCACATCAAGCAGATGTTCACCTGCACATCTGAAAATGTGGTATACTGCATCCGCTGTTCCCGTTGTGGCCTCCTCTACATTGTGGAAACCAAGCGGAGGCTTAGGGACTGCTTTGCGGAACACCTACACTCATTCACACTACACAACTCTCAGTCGCAAACGTTTTCAACTCCCCATTCCCATATCCATTCCTCAGACGACATGTCCATCCTGGGCCTTCTGCAGTGCCACAACAATGACCCCGAAGGTTACAGGAACAGCAACTCATATTCCGCTTGGGAACCCTGAAGCCCAATGGTATCAATGGGGACTTTACAAGCTTCAAAATCTCCTCTCCCTGACTGCATCCCAAAACCAGCCCAGTTTGTCCCTGCCTCCCTAACATGTCCTTCCGCCCACCTATCCCCTCCTCCCACCTCAAACCCCACCCCTCATCTCCAAGCGACTAACCTCATCCCACCCCCTTGACCTGTCTGTCCTCCCTGGACTGATCTATCCCCTCCCTAACTCCCCACCTACACTCACCTTTACTGGCTCCATCCCCATCTCTTTGGCCTGTCTCCTCTCTACCTATCTTCTCCTCTATCCATCTTCTATCTGCCTCCCCCTCTTTCCCTATTTATTTTCAGAACACCCTTCCCCTCCCCCATTTCTGAAGAAGGATCTAAGCCCGAAACGTCAGCCTTCCTGCTCCTCTGACACTGCTTGGCCTGCTGTGTTCATCCAGCTCTACTCCTCGTTATCTTAGATTCTCCAGCATCTGCAGTTCCTACAATTTCTGAAAGGATTATTAAAGAATCAATAGTAGAGACATTAAATGGACATAAACCTTGACCAGCAACCCCCAGAATTGTTGGCCTGCATCTAACCTTAAAGGATATGGCTGCAGAGAAAGTAGATGCATTAACTAGTTCGCAGCAAAGTAATAAAACTTTTTTCTTGGCAGGGGGCAGGGAAGGGAAGGAAAGGAGGAGACACAGACAGAAAGCAAAACTTGCTAGCCCACTGTTTGACAGGGAAACATGCTGGAACCATCTTTAACCAAATAGCACCACAGCATTTTAAAACAAACAAATGAAATAAATCATCTTGCCTTCACTCAATTGTATGAAACAGAAAGAGTATTTGACAATACAGTTCCAAGAAGATGCAACAGAATATAATGATTGCAACTGTATATTTAAGTTAGAATTGTCAATAAATAAGTTGCTGCTGGACACTGAACTCGCAGCAAATTATTAATAAATCATTGTACTAAAGGAAACTAGTGGTGTAGAGTTTTTAAAAGTTGGGAAAGATGGTCATGTGATTTCTGCAGGACACAGTGGGATGCTGTTTGTGTATACCATGACCAATTAAAAATAGCAGGAACTTCATTGTGAAGTGGATAAGCATATGGACGTATATGGAATAGTGTAGATGGGCTTGAGATCGGTATGACAGGTCGGCACAACATCGAGGGCCGAAGGGCCTGTACTGTGCTGTAATGTTCTATGTTCTATGGATGTCCTACCTGGTTCATCTATTATTGGGCTTAAAAGAACTGAAATTATGGAAATTTGTGAAGAAATGTTGAGTTTTTCTGTTTCTGCCTTTAGGACTATTGCTCTTATTAGATGCTGATGTTCCTTGTCCACTCTCGGCAATTGGGAATTCTTTGCTTCTGGAATTAACACCTTTTGCACCAATTGGTTTCTGCACCGTTGAATCTGTGAGCCAGTCATTCTTTTTAAGGCTTTACAGTATTGGCCTTATTTTCGCTTGAGATTGATTTGCGTTATTCTCCACTTGTCTATGTTTAGTACTTAGATAGAATAACTCAAAAGATATAACCACAATTCACAGATGCCTTATTTAGAAGGAAGTTATTTACAGTTCCTGGAAATTATTTGACTGCAACGAAGGACACGCTTTTCCAAATCTACAGAATCCATTTTCATACAACATATATTCAGTGCTTACTTTTCCAGGTTCAAGATTTCCTCAACTACCATCCTTTTCAAAATGGCTGGTGTGCTTCTAAGATAAAACCATAAATATGCTGATGCTAATGAGGTTTTGTTAATGTTACAGAATTCTTAGGAATAAGGTTTCTCTGTTTTTCCCGTATACACTACCTCCTGCTCACTCTTGCCCGAGCTCTCTCTCTCTCTCTTCTGCCCACCCCACCCCCAGATAAAGACATAGACGCACACACTCTCTCACCCCTAGCACGTGGATGCTGATCTGAAATTGAAGAAGGAATATTTTGTTTCTCATCAATGAGATAGCCTTAGCACGGAAATTTCTGCGAATATTGTTTGATCAAATGTCTGGCAGTTGATAAGCCAAGGTTGTGTCTGAGAGGGGAATTCCATGGCTTGTTCAGCTGTTTTGCAATGTTAGCTGTGGTGGTTGAGCAAGGAGCCCGAGAGAGAAACTTTGATAGTAACAAGGATTAAGAGTATACACACAATGCTCATAACACGCAGCAGGTTGAGCACATCTGTGGCAAATCAAAGGCAGGCAATATTTCGGGTTGCTGACTTTTCTTTGCAAGGCTGAGAAAGCAATGGACTTTACAAACCAAAACGTTCAATGTGACAGTGATAATGGGAACTGCAGATGCTGGAGAATCCAAGATAATGAAATGTGAGGCTGGTTGAACACAGCAGGCCCAGCAGCATCTCAGGAGCACAAAAGCTGACGTTTCGGGCCTAGACCCTTCATCAGAGAGGGGGATGGGTGAGGGTTCTGGAATAAATAGGGAGAGAGGGGGAGGCGGACCGAGGATAGAAAGAAAAGATAGGTGGGGAGGAGAGTATAGGTGGGGAGGTAGGGAGGGGTAGGTCAGTCCAGGGAAGACGGACAGGTCAAGGAGGTGGGATGAGGTTAGTAGGTAGGAGATAGAGGTGCGGCTTGGGGTGGGATGAAGGTATGGGTGAGAGGAACAACAGGTTAGGGAGGCAGAGACAGGTTGGACTGGTTTTGGGATGCACTGGGTGGAGGGGAAGAGCTGGGCTGGTTGTGTGGTGCAGTCAGGGGAGGGGATGAACTGGGCTGGATTTGGGATGCGGTGGGGGAAGGGGAGATTTTGAAACTGGTGAAGTCCACATTGATACCATTGGGCTGCACGGTTCCCAAGCAGAATATGAGTTGCTGTTCCTGCAACCTTCAGGTGGCATCATTGTGGCACTGCAGGAAGCCCATGATGGACATGTCATGTAAAGAATGTGAGGGGGAGTGGAAATGGTTTGCGACGGGGAGGTGCAGTAGTTTATTGCGAACCGAGCGGAGGTGTTCTGCAAAGCGGTCCCCAAGCCTCCGCTTGGTTTCCCCAATGTAGAGGTAGCCACACCGGGTACAGTGGATGCAGTATACCACATTGGCAGATGTGCAGGTGAACCTCTGCTTAATGTGGAAAGTCATCTTGGGGCCTGGGATAGGGGTGAGGGAGTAGGTGTGGGGGCAAGTGTAACATTTGCTGCGGTTGCAGGGGAAGGTGCCAGGTGTGGTGGGGTTGGAGGGCAGTGTGGAGCGAACAAGGGAGTCACGGAGAGAGTGCGCTCTCCGGAAAGCAGACAGGGGTGGGGATGGAAAAATGTCTTGGGTGGTGGGGTCGGATTGTAGATGGCGCAAGTGTCGGAGGATGATGTGTTGTATCTGGAGGTTGGTGGGGTAGTGTGTGAGAACGAGGGGAATCCCCTTTGGGTGGTTGTGGCGGGGGCGGGGTGTGAGGGATGTGTTGCAGGAAATGCAGAAGACGCGGTCAAGGGCGTTCTCGACCACTGTGGGGGGGAAAGTTGCGGTCCTTGAAGAACTTGGACATCTGGGATGTGCGGGAGTGGAATGCCTCATCGTGGGAGCAGATGTGGCGCAGGAATTGGGAATAGGGGATGGAATTTTTGCAGGAGGGTGGGTGGGAGGAGGTGTATTCTAGGTAGAATACACCTCCTCCCTCACCCCTATCCCAGGCCCCAAGATGACTTTCCACATTAAGCAGAGGTTCACCTGCACATCTGCCATTGTGGTATACTGCATCCACTGTACACGGTGTGGCCTCCTCTACATTGGGGAAACCAAGCGGAGGCTTGGGGACCGCTTTGCAGAACACCTCCGCTCGGTTCGCAATAAACTACTGCACCTCCCAGTCGCAAACCATTTCCACTCCCCCTCACATTCTTTAGATGACATGTCCATCATGGGCCTCCTGCAGTGCCACAATGATGCCACCCGAAGGTTGCAGGAACAGCAACTCATATTCCGCTTGGGAACCCTGCAGCCCAATGGTATCAATGTGGACTTCACCAGCTTCAAAATCTCCCCTTCCCCCACCGCATCCCAAAACCAGCCCAGTTCGTCCCCTCCACCCACTGCATCCCAAAACCAGTCCAACCTGTCTCTGCCTCCCTAACCTGTTCTTCCTCTCACCCATCCCTTCCTCCCACCCCAAGCCGCACCTCCATCTCCTACCTACTAACCTCTTCCCACCTCCTTGACCTGTCCGTCTTCCCTGGACTGACCTATCCCCTCCCTACCTCCCCACCTATCTTCTTTTCTCTCTATCTTCGGTCCGCCTCCCCCTCTTTATTCCAGAACCCTCACCCCATCCCCCTCTCTGATGAAGGGTCTAGGCCCAAAACCTCAGCTTTTGTGCTCCTGAGATGCTGCTGGGCCTGCTGTGTTCATCCAGCCTCACATTTCATTCAATGTGACATGCATTTTTACATTCCAATTTGTGAGGGGTAGATGTTGAAATCGTAACATTTCAAATCTAGATTCTTTAAGGTGGGGAAAACCTTTGCTGGAAAGGCATAGCACCTTTGCCGTTGCTGTTGACTAAGTTTTATATATGTGAAAAGAAATTGGTTAATGTTTACAGATCATCTTTAAAAGTTGCATTTATTTCCCTGCTCAGCTGAGTGCCTCTTTATATATAAGCATGTTTAAATGTTTCTCCACAGCTAGGTTGAGGATTAACTGATGTCAGAAATATCCTTCAGCTCCAATGGTATCTGATAACTCCACAGTGATTATCTTATTAAATGCAGCACATAATGGAGCTGTGTTCAGATCTTCAAAAGTTGTGGCCATAGATTATTCCAAAGTGCAGACTGGGACGATCAGGCTGTCTGAGAATCTGGATGTTACACTGCAAGATAAATTATTTCATGAAAACAAGCTTCTTGAGCCAACCAATCATTGCTGATATTCACCTTCCAAGTTTTATTCTTTCATGAGTGTTGCAGACAAAGTCAGCATTTGCTGCTCATCCACAATTGTCATGAACTGCTATAATCAATACGGTGTAGGGATACCCGCAATGCTTTTAGGAAGGGAGTTCCCCAAGGTTTTGACCCAGCGACACTAAACAAAGTGATCTAGTTCTAGTCAAGATGGAGTGTTGCTTAGCGGGGAACGTATTGTGGTCATGTTCCCATGTGTCACTGTCCTTCCTCTGGTTGAGGGTGTGAATTTAAAGGGGACTCTGAGATGCTGTTGGTACACACTTGCTATTACATGTGCCAGTGTTTGACGCATTGCTGAACATATGGTTGATATTTTCTGAATGGTAGTGAGCTTTGCGTGAAATTGGAACTGCACTCATCACAGCTAGTGGAGTGTGTTCCATCACAGTTGTGACTTGTGCCTGAAAGTGGTGGAGAGAATATGAGAAGTCAGTTGTTCACTGCAGAAGTCTTAGCCTTTGAGCCACAATGGCTTTGTCAAATTAGGTTGCTGGCCAATGGTAACACCTAGCAGATGAGTAGAAATTTAAAACTAGCATCTACAGTGGAGAAAATGAAACTTAAAGCTATGTGACAGGGGCGGCACGGTGGCACAGTGGTTAGCACTGCTGCCTCACAGCGCCGGGGACCCGGGGTCAATTCTAGCCTTGGGTGACTGTCTATGTGGAGTTCGCACATTCTCCTCATGTTTGCGTGGGTTTCCTCTGGGTGCTCTGGTTTCCTCCCACAGCACAAAGTCGTGCAGGGTAGACGGACTGGCCATGCTAAGTTGCCCGTAGCGTTCAGGGAGTCGAAGATTAGGTGGGCTATAGGGGGATGGGTCTAGGTGGGATGCTGCGAGGTTCGGACTTGTTGGACCAAAGGCCTATTTACACACTGTAGGGATTCTACGATTACAAGCAAAATGAGTAAAAAGGAAAACCAGCAGATTTAGTGTTTTAAGTTTACAAAAGGCACCGTAGTAGGTCATGACTGACCTTCAAACTCAATGCTATATTCCTGTACTGCAACTATGTCTCTTGATGGCAGTAGTTGCTAGAAATCTGATTCTCTGTCCTGAACACAAAGAATTCACCACTATTATATATGTGAATCACGGAAAAGTTGGCATATAGGTACAAGTATTAATTCGGAAATGGAACGTTAGGACTCAAAGCAACATAGATGGAGCAAAAGTAGGAAGGTTTTGCTGCAATCTTATAGGAAATTTGACAGACTGCATCTGTAGTGCTTCAAACAACTTCAATTCCTTACTTGAGGAGTGATGTATCTTCATTTGATACAGCTGAGAGAAGATTCACTAGGTTGATTCCTAAAGTGAAGGTGCTATGGAGTTCAATCCGGGCAAATGCGAGGTGATGCATTTTGGAAGATCAAATTCAAGGGCAAACTATACAGTAAATGGAAATGTCCCAGGGAAAATTGATGAACAGAGAGATCTGGGTGTTCAGGTCCATTGTTCCGTGAAGGTGACAATGCAGGTCAATAGGGTGGTCAAAAAGGCTTTCCTTCATTGGGCGGGGTATTGGGTACAAGAGTTGGCAGGTCATGTTGCAGTTGTATAGGAATTTGGTTCGGCCACATTTGGAGTACTGTGTACAGTTCTGGTCGCCACATTACCAAAAGTATGTGGATGCTTTGGAGACAGTGCAGAGGAGGTTCACCAGGATGTTGCCTGGTATGGAGGGTGCTAGCTATGAACAGAGGTTGAGTAGATTAGGGTTATTTTCATTAGAAAGACGGAGATTGAGGGGGGAACCTGATTGAGGTCTACAAAATCATGAGGGGTATAGACAGGGTGGATAGCAAAAAGCTTTCTCCCCCCCAGAGAGGGGGACTCAATTACTACGGGTAATGAGTTCAAAGTGAGAGGAGGAAAGTTTAAGGGAGATATGCGTGGAAAGTTCTTTACACAGAGGCTGGTGGGTGCCTGGAACGCGTTGACAGCGGAGGTGGTAGACGCAGACAAGTTAGCGTCTTTTAAGATATATTTGGACAGGTACATGGATGGGCAGGGAGCAAATGGACACAGACCCTTAGAAAATAGATGACAGGTTAGACAGAGGGTCTTGATCGGCACAGGCTTGGAGGGCCGAAGGGCCTGTTCCTGTGCTGTAGGTTTCTTTGTTCTGTGAGAGACACAGATCGAGCCTAAACTCATTCAAGTTGATGTTAAGAGAATGCTTCTTCTCAAGAGAATTGAGAACTACAGAATAATAAGGGAACTCCTATTAAAAAGAGGGGTAGGGAGTAACTATTTCTTCCAGAGAGTTGTTAATCATTGGAATTTTCTTCAAAGACAGTCATGGAGGTTGAGCCTTGGAATTTATTCAAGGCTGAGTTTGACAGATTTTTGATGTACAAGAGAGTCAAGAGTAAACACTTCAGCACCAGTTCAGCAAAACTCTCCCATTCGATCACCATGGCATTACCTACTACAAGTTATTCAAAGTGCTAGCTAAAAAAACAGAGGCAAGAAAGAAATCAAGAATCTACCTGAAGAACAAGTTTCTATAATCGCTTTAACTTGGTTGAATAAGTAAAGTATAGAATACAATGCCTGACAGGAAAACAGTAATTTCACTATCAAATCAGATACAGCAAGTGAAACAAGTGGAGGCAGAAAGATCGGATTGAGAGAGACAGAAGGAAAAGGAAAGAGCAGTGATAATGGGATTCTCCAGCATCTGCAGTTCCAAGATAACAAAGTGTGGAGCTGGATGAACACAGCAGGCCAAGCAGCATCTCAGGAGCACAAAAGCTGACGTTTCGGGCCTAGACCCATCAGAGACCTCTGATGTTGTCTGATGAAGGGTCTAGGCCCGAAACGTCAGCTTTTGTGCTCTTGAGATGCTGCTTGGCCTGCTGTGTTCATCCAGCTCCACACTTTGTTACAAAGGAAAGAGCAGTTTTTTAATCTAAAATCTGAACTTTTTAAAGAAATCCATAATTAAAATCTGAAGAATTAAGATTTCCTATTTATGAGTTACTTTTTGGTGCCAGGAGGATCATTGGCGACAATTAACACATATCATCTTAAAATCATTCAGGCTTAATTGATGAGGGTATAGTAACAAACTGTTCCATATTTTAAAATATTCTTAAGGTTAAATGTTAGCAATGTATAAAGCTGTAAGAATTACTGGAATGAGAATGTTGTACTGACCTTCTGGGCTGCAGGTTGATCTCCCCAGAGTCATTGCCAGAACCATTACAGTGATTTTCTAAGGGTTGTCCTGTGAAGATGGAATAGTCAGAACCTGGAGTCAGCCACTTGCGTCTTGCAACATCAGAAGGAGTTTTGGCAGGAGAATAATTTTCATCAGGTCGATGGAAAAGGCTGTTTTTGGTAACACATTAAAGAAAATAGTTCAGGGAAGCCATACACTAAAAAACATTATGAGCAGCCCATTTTTGCAAATCATATTTTCAGTGAAGAATTACATTCTGTAGACTAGAACTGCAGACAGCTTCTTCTCGGAGCCATCACACACCAGCTTAAATATACTCTGCATTAGATAATCACTTCAATGTTTTATCCCCAGCACGTCTGGTCTGGGATTAACACTGATTCTTACTATAGGATAACCTAGTTCACTATACATCTTTCCTGTTTCTGGAGCACAGGTCGAAACAGCTACCCTGTTCCAAAGACTTCGCAGGGTATATAAACAATATAGATGAGAACTTGGGTATGATAATTAAGCATGCAGATGTCATGAAGATTGGTTAGGTGGTTGATAGTGGGGAGAAGACCTTAGATTACAGGGAGATATAAACAAGTTGTCAGATGGGTAAATCAGTGGCACATAGAATTTATCCTTGCAAGAAGTGTGAGGCTAGGCACTTTGGAAGAAGTAACAAACCAAGGGAGAATTCAACAAATGCTAAGACACTTGGAAGATTCTGAGGAACAAAGGGATCTCCGGACTGATTTGTTCACTGATCACTGAAGATAGCTTTAAACTAACTTTGCTCTAAATCACAAACTAAAACATCTCAACTTGTCATTTAAAGAATGCTTGCAAGAACATCTCCAGTTTTTTTTAGCTAAGTAAGCACACCAGTTGTTTTATAATCTTTCCTTTCCAGATGTTAACCACTTAAATGTTGAGCCCATGCTGGCTTAAGTGCCCGAAGATGTGAAGCATTTTTATCTGCAAATCTGTCCACAGAAAATAGGAAAAGCTGGTTAAGGTAAGAGATCAATAGTGATTGTATATTGGCATAGATAGTGAACAGGTGAGGTCCCGGAGGACTGGAGAATTGCTAATGATGTACCCTTGTTTAAGAAGGGTAGCAAGGATAATCCAGGTAATTATCGACCGGTGAGCCTGACGTCAGTGGTAGAGAAGCTGCTGGAGAAGATACCGAGGGATAGGATCTATTTCCCATTTGAAAGAAAATGGGCTTATCAGTGATAGTCAACATGGTTTTGTGCAGGGAAGGTCATGTCTTACCAACTTAATAGAATTCTTTGAGGACGTGACAGAGTTGATTGATGAGGGAAAGGCTGTAGATGTCATATACATGGATTTTAGTAAGGCATTTGATAAGGTTCCCCATGGCAGGCTGATGGAGAAAGTGAAGTCGCATGGGGTCCAGGGTGTACTACCTAGATGGATAAAAAGCTGGCTACGCAACAGGAGACAGAGTAGTAGTAGAAGGGGGCTTCTCAAATTGGAGACCTGTGACCAGTGGTGTTCCACAGAGATCTGTGCTGGGACCACTGTTGTTTATGATGTACATCAATGATTTGGAGGAAGGTACAGGTGGTTTGATCAGCAAGTTTGCAGATGACACGAAGATTGGTGGAGTAGCAGATAGTGAAGGGGACTGTCAGAAATTACAGCAGAATATAGATAGATTGGAGAGTTGGGCAGATAAATGGCAGATGGAGTTCAATCCGGGCAAATGCGAGGTGATGCATTTTGGAAGATCGAATTCACGAGCAAACGATACAATAAATGGAAAAGTCCTGGGGAAAATCGATGAGTAGGGAGATCTGGGTGTTCAGGTCCATTGTTCCTTGAAGATGATAACACAGGTCAATAGAGTGGTCAAGGAGGCATACGGCATGCTTTCCTTCATCAGATGGGGTATTGAGTACAAGAGTTGGAAGGTCATGTTCCAGTTGTATAAGACTTTGGCTCAGCCACATTTAGAGTACTGCGTACAGTTCTGGTCGCCACATTACCAAAAGGATGTGGATGCTTTGGAGAGGGTGCAGAGGAGGTTCACCAGGATGTTGCCTGGTATGGAGGGCGCTGGCTATGAAGAGAGGTCGAGTAGATAGGATTATTTTCATTAGAAAGACGGAGACTGAGGGGGGGTTCTGATTGAGGTCTATAAAATCATGAGAGGTTTGGACAAGGTGGATAGCAAGAAGTTTTTTTCCCCCAGTGAGCTGCTCATTATGATTTCTTCTTTACATGAGGAGATGTGGGGAATGGTTAGCAATAACCAAGCAACACAGGAACCCTTTGACATCTGCAGTGGGGGTGAGCAGTGTTGTGTCCTGGCACCAAAATTACAGCACACATTTTTCTTTACTGCTGTCATATATCTTCAGGTCATCTACAGACCAGAATGCAATATCAGCTGTTTTCTGATGCTCACCTAAGACCCAAGACAGAAGTGCTCCAAGTCCTCTGCATGGAGCTCCATGCCAATAATGCTAAACCATTATTCCATATCAAGGAACATTTGCAGTGATGACTGTCCTGGTCTAGCATATTGACACAATGAAAAAAAAACTGTCCTCATCGCCATTTAAATGGACCACTCCTTATTATTAAATTATGACCCCTAGTTCTAATATTATCCCAAAACAGAAAACATCCTTTCCACATCCACCTGGTGAAGACTAATCGATTTTAACTAAGTCACCTCTGAATCTTTTGAATTCCAAAAGGATACAGGTCTCGCCTGTCTATTCGTTCTTCAGAAGGTAATCCGCTCAATCCACGTATTAGTCTAATAAACTTTCTCTGAACTGGTTTCAATGAATTAACATCTCTCCATAAGCACAGTGACCAGTACTGTGCACAATACTCCAGATGCAGTTTCACCAATGCCCCACGTAACAGGAGCATAACCTCCTTACTCTCGCTCGGAATTCCCCTGGCAATAAAACATAACATTCTACTAGCTTTCCTGATTATTTGCTAGGCCTTCATACAATCCTTCAACAATTCACAAACTAGTATACCCAGATTCCTCTACGACCTCTCACTATTTAGGTACATTTGAAATGTTGGTTTTTATATCTAGAGGGCTGGAGTACAAAGATACAGACATTACGCTGCAATTATACAAAATTGTGGTTCGGCCAACTTGGAGTACTGTGAACAGATCTGGGCACCATACTTCAGGAAAGTATTTTATTCCTTCAAAATATTAGATTTACAAGAACAATACCTGTACTTCAGAGGTTAAGGTATGTAGAGAAATTATATAAATTTGGCCTGTTTTTTCAAGAATTTAGAAGGTTAAGGGGCGACAGAGGAGATAAAGGAACTTCTTCCACTGGTTGGGGGATTGTGGAACGAGGGGTCAGAGTCTGAGAATTAGGGTCAGACTGTTCAGGAGAGCTGGTCAGAAGAACTTCTACATAGAGGACTTGGTAGATGTTAGGAACTCTCTTCCGAAAATAGCAGTGGATGCTGAATCTGTTGTTAATTTTAAATGAGATAGGTAATTTTACAAAGGTATTAAGAAGTATGGGCCAAAGGCTGGTATATGGAATTAGGCCACAAATCAGCCATTATCTCATTGATTGGTGGAATATGCTCGAGGAGCTGAATGGGCTACTTTTGTTTCTGATTTGCTATATCATGCTTCTTTTCTATTCTCTCCACCATAATGGACAATTTCATACATTTCCACATTGTGCAATGGGTGTACATTCTTAACCTATCTACATCCCTTTGTAGGCTTCTTATTTTCTCTTCATAATTCACTGTTTTATCTGTCAGTTATCATCAGAAAATCTAACTACGATAGCTTTGGTCCCTTAATCGAAATCATTTATATGCCTTTTTGTAACTTTACACATCATGGCTCTGCAATCACCAGTAATAGGCCGCATGTCACAAAAGCTGCAGCTGTTGTGTCCATGTTGAGCAGAATGGTACAGAGTAACAGTAACCTGTGAGAACACCAAACTGCAAATCTACCAAATCTCATTCTCTGTGCAATCCTCTAAGTGACAACACCTGGCCAACATAAGGTGGGCTGGACAATAGGCCAAACAAATGCAACTTCATTGTCACAAACTGTCAAGCTAAGCCAAGATGTCAAGACAAAGGTCACCAACTGAGGAAGTTCTGGAGCACATCAATTCCATTTCCATACATTCACTGATATGTCAAGCTTGTGTTGGTTAGGATGATAGCCATTGATCCACCAAACGTACACACATTGAACTGGATACTGTATCACAACCCCCAGCCAAGCGTACTTCTGTAACAGGGACAGCAATAAATGTAATACAAAGATGCCAGGGACTGACAAATGGGAGATAGCAAGAATTGCAGATGCTGGAGTCAGAGACAACACAGTGTGGAGCTAGCGGAACTCAGCAGGCCAGGCAGCATCAGAGGACCTCCAACCTGGTCTACTGTGGTGTGGGTGTGGTGGGCTCAGCAAGGAGTGTGGAGCGGACAAGGGGGCTACAGAGTGAGTGGTCCCTACAAAAGGCAGATAGGAGTGAGGACGGAAGTACCCCTTTGGTCGTGGGGTCGGATTATAGGTGGTCAAAGTGGCGGAGAATGATACACTAGATGCAGAGGTTGGTGGGGTAATACGCAAGGACCAGGGGAATTCTGTCTTTATTTTTGTTGGGGGGAAGGGTTTTGAGGGCAGAAGTGCAGGAAATGCAAGAGATGCAGTTGAGGGAATTTATGATCACCAGAGGGGGAAGCTGCAGTCCTTGAAATAAGATGACATCTGGATGTTCAGGAGTGAAATGCTCCATCTTGGGATCAGATGCGGCAGAGGTGGAGGAATTGGGAGTAGGGGATTGCATTCTGGCGGGACGGTAGGTGAGAGGAGGTGTAGTCCAGGTAGCTATGGGAGTCGGTGGGCTTGAAATAGATGTCAATGCTGAGGCAGTTACCAGAGATGGAGACATAGAGGTCCAGGAAGGGGAGGGTGGCATTAGAGATGGTCCAGGTGAACAGTGTTTGTAAAGTCGATTAACTGTTCAAGCTCCTTGTGGGAGCATGAGGAAGCACCAATACAGTCATCAATGTAACAGAGGAAGAGGTGAGGGATCGTGCTGGGTGGAGCACAAAAGCAAGAATCCTTCAAAGTGCATAGCTCGGATCCATATGGTTGCCCGTGGTCACCTCCTTAGTTTGTAGGAAGTGACAGGAGTTAAAGGAGAAGTTGTTCAGAGTAAGGACTCTTAAGTGGATGAAGGTGTTGGTGGAGGGGGACTGTTTGGGCCTGAGGGAGTGGAAGAAGCAGCAGGGGGCTTTTATGCCATCTGTGTGGGGGATACAAGTGTACAGTGATTGGACGATCGTAATGAAGATGATGTTTTTGGGATCCAGGGAATTGGATGAATTGGACAGTGGTGTCCTGGATATAGGTGGGGAGTTCCTGAACCTGGGGGCAAAAGACTGAGTCAAGGTAAGCTGACAGGAGTATGCAGAGACAATGGGTTGGCTGGGGCAGTGAGGTTTGTGGATTCTGGAAAGGAGACAGAAACAGGTGGTGCAGTGTTGGGGAATGATGACGTTGGAAGTTGTGAGGTTATGACCTGACACAATCTGTCCATCTTCTCTCCTACCTGTCAGCCCCACCCATCCCTCTGACCAAATCCCCACCACTTTTTACTGATATCCACCTATCATCATCTCACCTATCTTTCCCCAGTCTAACACCCTCCTCTCTCAGTTTATTTCCCAGCTTTCTTACCCCTCCCAATTTCTGAAGGGTCCTGAGCCAAAGTGTCAACTTTCCTGCTCCTCTAATGCTGCCTGGCCTGCTGAGTATCTCCAGCTCCACACTGTGATGTCACTGATAAATGGGAGATAAATAACTGATGGCCATGACGTCTGGAGACTGACAATTTGGCACAGCATTGCAAGGAATGAGCAAAAACAAAAAGCATAGCTGGCCAGGAAGCGGGTTCAAAGGAACTAAAAAGTAAACTAAAAGAATCACACGTCTTCACATTATTCTCTGACAGCAAATGCATCAGATTGCAAGAGTGTGAATCTAATGCCACGCAAAGTGATGCTCAATTCAAAGAGTTTAACACTATAAAACAAACCAATGGCACCCATTTTCTAATATAAAAAAATGCATAGCACATGCACAGCTTAAAAGGAAAGTTGCACCCAGTTTTTGTTTAATTGGCTCAACTTGTCAATCAATCAATCAGCACCCTATTCAGACGTAGTACACCTGTTGTTCCCATTGAAATGTGACATTTTTGTGTCTGTTCCTTTATGTACACAATGTAAAGCTTCAAGAACATGTCTTTATTTTTCCCCTCTAAATTTCTGTTAAAAACAATTAGAGGAATGGGTTGGTGATGTGATAATGGGAACTGCAGATGCTGGAGAATCCAAGATAATAAAATGTGAGGCTGGATGAACACAGCAGGCCCAGCAGCATCTCAGAGCACAAAAGCTGACGTTTCGGGCCTAGACCCTTCATCAGAGAGGGGGATGGGGTGGGGGTTCTGGAATAAATAGGGAGAGAGGGGGAGGCAGACCAAGGATGGAGAGAAAAGAAGATAGGTGGGAAGGAGAGTATAGGTGGGGAGGGGATAGGTCAGTCCAGGGAAGACGGACAGGTCAAGGAGCTGGGATGAGGTTAGTAGGTAGGAGATGGAGGTGCGGCTTGGGGTGGGAGGAAGGGATGGGTGAGAGGAAGAACAGGTTAGGGAGGCAGAGACAGGTTGGACTGGTTTTGGGATGCACTGGGTGGAGGGGAAGAGCTGGGCTGGTTGTGTGGTGCAGTGTGGGGAGGGGACGAACTGGGCTGGTTTTGGGATGCGGTGGGGGAAGGGGAGATTTTGCAGCTGGTGAAGTCCACATTGATACCATTGGGCTGCAGGGTTCCCAAGCGGAATATGAGTTGCTGTTCCTGCAACCTTCGGGTGGCATCATTGTGGCATTGCAGGAGGCCCATGATGGACATGTCAACTAAAGAATGGGAGGGGGAGTGGAAGTGGTTTGCGACTGGGAGGTGCAGTTGTTTATTGCGAACCGAGCGGAGGTGTTTTGCAAAGCGGTCCCCAAGCCTCCGCTTGGTTTCCCCAATGTAGAGGAGGCCACACCGGGTACAGTGGATGCAGTATACCACAATGGCAGATGTGCAGGTGAACCTCTGCTTAATGTGGAAGTCATCTTGGGGCCTGGGATGGGGGTGAGGGAGGAGGTGTGGGGGCAAGTGTAGCATTTCCTGCGGTTGCAGGGGAAGGTGCTGGGTGTGATGGGGTTGGAGGGCAGCGTGGAGTGAACAAGGGAGTCACGGAGAGAGTGGTCTCTCCGGAAAGCAGACAGGGGAGGGGATGGAAAAATGTCTTGGGTGGTGGGGTCGGATTGTAGATGGCGGAAGTGTTGGAGGATGATGCCGTGTATCCGGAGGTTGGTGGGGTGGTGTGTGAGAACGAGGGGGATCCTCTTTGGGCGGTTGTGGCGGGGGCGGGGTGTGAGGGATGTGTTGCGGGAAATGCGGGAGACGCGGTCAAGGGCGTTCTCGACCACTGTGGGGGGAACGTTGCGGTCCATCTGGGATGTGCGGGAGTGGAATGCCTCATCGTGAGGGCAGATGCGGCGGAGGCGGAGGGATTGGGAATAGGGGATGGAATTTTTGCAGGAGGGTGGGTGGGAGGAGGTGTATTAGGTAGCTGTGGGAGTCGGTGGGCTTGAAATGGACATCAGTTACAAGCTGGTTGCCTGAGATGGAGACTGAGAGATCCAGGAAGGTGAGGGATGTGCTGGAGATGGCCCAGGTGAACTGAAGGTTGGGGTGGAAGGTGTTGGTGAACGGATGAACTGTTCGAGCTCCTCTGGGGAGCAAGAGGCGGCGCCGATACAGTCATCAATGTAACGGAGGAAGAGGTGGGGTTTGGGGCCAGTGTAGGTGCGGAAGAGGGACTGTTCCACGTAGCCTACAAAGAGGCAGGCATAGCTGGGGCCCAAGCATGTGCCCATGGCCACCCCCTTAGTCTGTAGGAAGTGGGAGGAATCAAAAGAGAAGTTGTTGAGGGTGAGGACAAGTTCGGCTAGGCGGATGAGGGTGTCAGTGGAGGGGGACTGGTCGGGCCTGCGGGACAGGAAGAAGCGGAGGGAGGCCCAATGGTATCAATGGATTTAACTGTCACTGACTTTGAACCATCTCTGGGGCATGTTTCAAGCTGGTTTGAAGTAATAAAAAGTTACTTGGCTGCTGTACCTCCTTGACCTGTCCATCTTCCCTGGACTGACCTATCCCCTCCCTACCTCCCCACCTATCTTCTTTTCTCTCCATCCTCGGTCCGCCTCCCCCTCTCTCCCTAATTATTCCAGAACCCCCACCCCATCCCCCTCTCTGATGAAGGGTCTAGGCCCGAAACGTCAGCTTTTGTGCTCCTGAGATGCTGCTGGGCCTGCTGTGTTCATCCAGCCTCACATTTTATTATTATAGAGGAATGGGTTGGTGCTGTTTTACATAAAATGTTTTTACCTACTGCTTGATGTCCGTGAACAACAGTGTGCACCAGATCGGACCTTCACATAGTTTCTTTCATGTTCCACTTGTCGAATTTGAGCTTCAAGTTTAGAAACAACCCTGAAATGCAAGTGTGAATGACGTCACGACTAGTAAGGTAAAATCACTAACTCAAAGTGTAGCTTACATTAATATTCAAAAACAAAACAAGGACAGCCTCAAATACTGAAGCAGTTCGGATAAAAATTCACAGACCCAAAACATTATATCTTTCTTTCTTAGATGTTGGCAGATCACCTGGGTTTTTATCTAAAAATTTAAATATTGAAATGAACAGGACTCTTGAATGACAGATTGACCATTAGAAACTACTGCCGAAAAAGTAGAGAAAACTCTTCATGTTGCCATCCCCAATGGGAAGTGCTCAACTTTTGCACTCTCTCCTGATTCGCAACCAGTTGTTGAACAATGTTGACTAAAACAAAATGTTGGCAGAAAATAGGAAATTAGAAATGCTGGAACACCAAAATTAATTTTGGATAGACTATTTGACAAAAAAAAGCTTAAAAAAAAGAGAAACCAGGAGGATCAAGGAAGTACACATGAAAATCCAACATTTATAGTTCCACTAATTTAAATTTTGATGACAAGAAATTCTGCATTTTAAAATCACACCATTCAGACTTAGTTCATAGACTATTCAAGTATGGAATCAGGCCATAACAGTTGAATAACTTGACTATAGTTTCCTCCATGAACAGCCTTTCCTAACTTCACTCTCCTGCTTAATTCCCATTCTCTTCAGTATTGTTCGCTAATCAAAGTTCTGTTCAAAACAATTCAGAATTCCAGTACCATGTCCAGGTCATGTCCAACAAATGTACACATTTCATTGGTTCCAAACCTCCGGACTTTACTTTTAGTTCCAGTGAGTAGAGGAAACCTTACTCTGTATTTTAATCTCTTGTTGTCCCTGTCCCAGGAGTGTCTAATGGGGCTGGTGTCAAGAGGATTTTGCTCTCCATTTACTTCTAGTTTAAAAAGAGTACAGCAGCCAAGTAACTTTTTATTACTTCAAGCCAGCTTGAAACATGCCCCAGAGATGGTTCAAAGTCAGTGACAGTTAAATCCAACAGCTTAGTTCAGGACAATCCCCACCACCTCCCTGGTGATCTGCTCTTGGAGATGTTTTGTCACCCAGAGAGTGCAAATTTTCCAATCGTCTGGGACTTTCCCTGACTCCAGTGACTTTTGAAAGATTACAACCAAAGCTTCCGCTATTTCCTCAGCCACTTCCCTCAGAACTCTAGGATGTAGCCCTTCGGGGCCAGGAGATTCATCAATTTTTAGGCCTTTTAGCTTTTCTAGCACTTTCTCTTTTGTAATGCCTACCATGCTCAACTCTGCCCCTGGCTCTCCCTAATTGTTGGGATACTACTCATGTCTTCCACTGTGAAGACTGACGCAAAGTACTTATTAAGTTCTTCAGCTATTTCCTTATCTCACATCACGAGCCTTCCAGCATCAATTTGGAGCGGCCCAATATCTACTTTTGCCTCTCATTTGTTTCTTATGTATTGAAAGAAGCTTTTACTATCATTTCTAATATTACTAGCTAGCCTACCTTCATATATGATCCTCTCCTTCCGTATTGCTCTCTTTGTTATCCTCTGTTTGTTTTTGTAGCCTTCCCAATCTTCTGATTTCCCACTGCTCTTGGCCACTTTATAGGCTGTCTCTTTTTCTTTGATATATTTCCTGACTTCCTTTGTCAGCCATGGCTGTCTAATCCCACCTCGGATAATCTTTCTTTTCTTTGGGATGAACCTCTGTACTGTGTCCTCAATTACACCCAGAAACTCCTGCCATTGTTGCTCTACTGTCTTCCCCGCTAGGCTCTGCTTCCAGTTGATTTTCGTCAATTCCCCTCTCATGCCCCTGTAATTACCTTTACGTAACTGTAATACCATTACATCCGATTTTGCCTTCTCTCTTTCAAACTGCAGACTGAACTCTACCATATTACGATCACTGCCTCCTAAGTGTTCCCTTACTTTAAGGTCTTTTTATAAAGTCTGGCTCATTATATAGCACTAAGTCCAGAATAGCCTGCTCCCTTGTGGGCTCCATCACAAGCTGTTCCAAAAAGCCATCCTGCAAACATTCCATGAATTCCTTTTCTTCGGATCCACCGCCAACATTATTCACCCAATCCACCTGCATATTGAAGTCCCCCATGATCACCGTGACCTTGCCTTTCTGACATGCCTTATCTATTTCTCGGTGCATCTTGTGCCCCTGGTCCTGATCACTGTTAGGAAGTCTGTACATAACTCCCATTATAGTTTTTTTGCCTTTGTGGTTCCTCAATTCCACCCGCACAGACTCCACATCTTCCGACCCTATGTCATTCAGTGCCGTAGATTTAATTTCATTCTTAACTAAGACAACTCCACCCCCTCTGCCCACTTCCCTGTCTTTTTGATATGTTGTGAATCCTTGGATGTTTAACTGCCAGTTCTGAACTCCCTGCAACCATGTCTCTGTGATGCCTGTCACATTATAATCATTCAAGAGGATTTGTGCTGTTAATTCATCTACTTTGTTGCAAATACTACGAATATTTAGATAAAGTGCCTTAATGCTAACTTTCTTATCATTATTAGAGAGGTTGGAAATCCCAAGATGTCTTAAGCTATCCTTTCTTTTTACTGTATTCCTAGTCTGCCTCGAGCTTAAATCCACCTGTACACATGCTATCCTGTTGCTTATCTTTCCATTTAACTCCACACTCCCTGCCTCCTTCACTTTCCCTTCCCCTGACTTAGAAGTTTAAAGTCCTACTGACCACCCTATTTGTCCTCTACCCTGTCAAGACCCCTCAGGATTTTGTACATTTCAATCAAGTCACCTCTTACTCTCCTAAACTCAATAGATACAAGCCTAGACTGTTCAACATTCCCTCTCGAGACAAAACACCTCCTCTGGACATTAGTTTGAATGGCTTCTAACACATTTAAATCTTTTCTTAAATAAGGAGACCCATTCTGTGCACAGTATTCCAGAACTGACCTCACCAATGCTCTGTAGAACTAAAGCATAACCACTCTTTTGTATTTGATTTGCTTCAGAATATTGGCCAAAGTTCTATTTTTTTCCTGATTACTTGCTGTACCTGCATACTGAACTTTTGCAATAATGCACCATGTCACCCAGATCTCCACTCCTCAGAGTTCTGCAATCTCTCACCAATTAGATAATACATTTCTTTTTGAAAAAATTACTGCCAAAATTGGCAATTCACATGTTACTACATTACATTCCATGTTCCACATCTTTGCACACTCAATTAACCAGTTTGCAACCCTTTGTAACGTCCCAACATCCTCATCAGAACATGATCTGGCTGCAAACCAAGGGACATCCAGGATGATGATGAATTCTATGACCTGATCTTAATTGAACATAAATTTCCAAATATCATTGCAGCCAAGTGTATATGCTCACCCTCAACACTATATTGAAGAAAAACCCATATTATGTTTCCCAAGAAGTTTTACAGCATTAAGTAGCAAAATCAAGACCCAATTGTCTAACCTTTTCAACTCGGAGATTTGCGAATTTGCGTCAATTAGTTTATCTTCTGTTGTACTCAAAGTTTCCTAGTTAAGAAGAAAAAATATACAGGCAATACAAAAATTTAGTCAACATTTATATGTTCCATGTCAGAATAATCAACTATGACTTATAGCAATAAACAATGACCTTTATGGCAGTTTGCAAAACTCTGAGTGAATGTGAAATTACCTTTACTTGTTCGTGTTCTTTTCCCAGTGACTCGTATTCTATAAGTAGCTGCAATGGAGAAGGGGAGACTAGATTTTACATCTGAGCCAAAACTTAAAACACTGTACTTAGCAAGTTTATTTATGAAAGAATGACCATTCCTAAACAGAAAAAAGAAACAAGAGGAACCAACCAGTACACATATTGGTTCCACTATTCTTTTAAGACAACTTCATATAAAAGAAAATTCAGAACTCACGTTCTGTAATATTTTGTGTTCTTGTTTCATTCTGGCGTCTTTATTATCAGAATGTTTGTAAGCTTTTTCAAAGGCCTCTTCTAGATCTTGCAGCCTGCTATTGAGTTTGTTGACCATGTTATCCTTCTCCTTGTTGTCTTTTCGCATTTCATCAAGACGCTGTTGTAATGCATTAGCTGTGGCACTAACTGCATCATAGCGCACTGGCCAATCAGTCTAACCAAAAAACACAAGAGTAATCTTGAAAAGTGGGAAAGGGTTAAGAGAATAAATAAACAAACTATCAAAATATTGTTGTATTTAGTACAGATTTTATAAGTGCTTTAAACACTATCCAGCTTTTAAGCATGTGCTACAGAATTATCTAACTAATTGCACAGTCTTCACTTAAACCAAGGTCAGCATTTTCAAAATTTCTGACTATAATACTTGCACCAATTTATACACAATCTTTCTTTTCATTACTCAAGGACTGCTACTTACCAACTGCATTTCCATTAAGTAGTTCTTGTTCTCCAAATCTCGAATTCGATTACCAGCTTCAGTTAAAGCTCTTTCCAGTTGTTCACATCTAAAAATTTAAAAATAAGCATAAGCAATAGCGTGAAAGCTTACGCTAAGCTATTATCAATCATCCAATCTTAGAATGTTTACAACACAGAAGGCCAACGATCCCATCATATGTAAACAGAATTTATGCAAAATAATTCAACCTGTCCAATCCCCCACCTTTTCACAACAGGTCTGTAAGTTTCCTATGTAATAAAGTGTGAAGCTGGATGAACACAGCAGGCCAAGCAGCATCTCAGGAGCACAAAAGCTGACGTTTCGGGCCTAGACCCTTCATCAGAGATGCTCCTGAGATGCTGCTTGGCCTGCTGTGTTCGTCCAGCTTCACACTTTATTATCTTGGATTCTCCAGCATCTGCAGTTCCCATTATCGCTCTAAGTTTCCTATAGCTAGTTATCCAAATCCTTTTTGAAATCCACGATTGAGTCTACTACCACCAAGTTCATGCAGTATATTCCAGATCCTCACCATATGCTGCACAACAATTTTTCTCCTTTGACTTTGATTCTCCTGTCAGTCATCTTAAATCTGCATCCACTGGCTCTCAACCATTCACCCACTTACGACAGTCTCCTTCCAAATCAAAACCACTCATGTTTTTGAGCACTTCTGTATATTCTCTTCCAGATGGAGATAGTCAACTTCTCCAATCTACCCACACAACTGACGTCACTCATTCTTGGATCCACATAATCAACTTTTCTCTACACCCTCTCTGATGATTTTGCAACATTTCTAAAGTGTAGTGTGCTGAATAGGACACAATACTTGAGGCTGAATCAATGTTTTATAATGGTTCACATAACAGTGTTGTTTTTATGTTCTATTCTTGTTTGTAAAGCCCAGGATCCTATATACCTTATTAACTACCTGGTCAACCATCCCAGCAACCTTGAACAGTCAGTGCACATATGACACCAAGTCCCTCTGTTCACGCAACCCTATAGAATTGTATCGTTTTATACTGCTTCTCCCCTTTTGTCCCCCCTAGCGAATCTCTTCTTGTCATACCAAAATGAATGACTTCATACTTTCTAAATTCAACTTACATGGTACAATTGCAATGTGTCTGCCCATTCCTTCAGCCTATGTTTCACGCCATCTACAAATTGGAAAATTGTGTCCTGGAAACCTAAGCTTATTTGAAAAAAAATTCAGAATATTGGAGTCATCCCCACTACACATGAACTGAATGACCTGCTAAGACATTTCAGGGGGCAGTTAAGAGGCAACTGTCAATCACATTGTTACAGATCTATAGTCAAATATCTAGGAAGTCCTGGTAAGGAAGACAGATTTCCTTTTCAAAAGGACATTAGTGAGCCAGATTTATTTTTATGACAATCAACAATGGCAACATAGTCACCATAAAATTAGAGATTTTTAATTTCAGATTTTTACTGAATTTAAGTTTCACAATTTGCCACAGTGGGATTTGAATTTACTTCGCCAGAACAATAACCTACTTTTAAAGATAACAGACCAGTGATATCATTACTTTGCCTCCACCTCCCTTATCATTAAACAAGATCAGGAAAACAAATGGTCCTGGCACCAACCCATGAGCACAGTTGGCCTTCATACAGTTCATAAACCACTTGCTACTACAATGTTTACTATCATTCAGGAATTTTAAATCCAAATTGCTACCATCTCTTTTATTCCACAGCTTCAACTTTGCGGGCAAGCTTGTTAGGTGGTACTTTATCAAATACTTTTTTGGAAGACAACATATACCACATCAACCATATTAATCCTTCTTGTTAGTTCAAAGAGTCCAACAAGTTATTAAAACATAATTTACCTTTAACAATTCAACCCTATCTTTCCTTAATTAATGCACATTTGTTCAAGTGACTTAATTTTGTCCTGTATTATCATTTCTAAAAGCTTTCCCACCACCAAGCTTAACTAACTGCCCTGCAGTTGCTGGGGTATTACTTGATCCTGTTTTGAATAAACGTGTATGGCAGATGCAGTTTAATGTGGATTAATGTGCAGTTATACACTTTGGTGGCAAGAACAGGAAGGCCGATTACTATCTCAATGGAGTCAAGTTAGGTAAAGGGGAAGCACAACGAGATCTAGGTGTTCTTGTACATCAGTCAATGAAAGCAAGCATGCAGGTACAGCAAGCAGTGAAGAAAGCTAATAGCATGCTGGCCTTCATAACAAGAGGAATTGAGTATAGGAGCAAAGAGGTCCTTCTGCAGCTGTACAGGGCCCTGGTGAGACTGTACCTGGAGTAATGGAGTTTTGGTCTCCAAATCTGAGGAAGAACATACTTGCTATTGAGGGAGTGCAGCGTAGGTTCACGAGGTCAATTCCCGGTATGGCAGGACTATCATATGTTGAAAGATTGGAGCGACTGGGCTTGTATGCACTTTAGTTTAGAAGGATGAGAGGGGATCTGATTGAGGCGTATAAGATTATTAAGGGATTGGACACTCTGGAGGCAGGAAGCATGTTTCCGCTGATGGGTGAGTCCAGAACCAGAGGACACAGTTTAAAAATAAGGGGTAGGCCATTTCGGACAGAGTTGAGGAGAAACTTCTTCACCCAGAGAGTGGTGGATATATGGAATGCCCTGCCCCAGAAGACAGTGGAGGCCAACTCTCTGGATACTTTCAAGAAAGAGATGGATAGAGCTCTTAAAGATAGTGGAATCAAGGGTTATGGGGATAAGGCAGGAACAGGATACTGATTGTGGATGATCAACCATGATCATAATGAATGGTGGTGCTGGCTCAAAGGGCCGAATGGCCTACTCCAGCACCTACTGTCTTTTGCCTATCGTCTATTGTAACACTTGAAATTTTCCAATCCTCTGGCAACACCCAAGTATCTACGCAAAAATGGAAGATTATGATCAGTGCCTCCACAATTTCTATCCTGACTTTCTTCCATACTTTTGAGACACCTAAGACCCCAGTGACATCAGCTTGAAACAAAGCCTGCATATCCAATATTTCTCTTAATCAATTTTTAGACCACCCAATCTCTCAACTAGCTCTTCTCGAACAAAAGATGTGAGCAGCAACTTCTCAAAACTACCCAACTGAGAGCTCAGCTGTGGCCTCAAGTCCATGGATAAATCTCCTTTTTGGTTTGTAATCGGCCTCATTCCTCCTTTTACTCTACTTTTTATTATTAATATGCCAATCGACCTTTAGATTCCCTTTTGTTAGCTACCATATTTTCTTAACTCTGTTTTTCTCATCTATTTTTGACATTTCCCCTCTGAATTTTCTGTTCACCCTGCTTCTCATTCATTATCAACCCAACATCAGTGATACGCACCTTTGTTTTACTTTACATTACTCTATCGCTTATCATTAAGGAAGGTCTGGCTTTGTTTGTCTTCCTATTAACATTTACAGGAACCTCTCTCAAATGAAGCCGAACCATTTCCCCATTAAGTTCAGCCACTTGTTCTGTTACAGGTTTGCCTACCAATCTTCTATTCCAGTTACCTAGACAAGATCTGTTCTTATTACAAATGAAGTTGGTCGTCCTCCAGTAATTATTTTTACTCTTTTCTTTACCCTTTTCCCATAGCTGATCTAAACATTATGATTATATGAGCCTGACAATGCCAATGTAACACAAAGAATTAGTTTGTATCTTGATAAGAATGGAGGACAATACTGAAACAAAAAAACAAGCAATGATCATCTCAATTTTTTAAATCGTTTTTTCCATTGCGACAGAAGTTCTGAAGAAGAGTCACTGAACTTGAAACATCAAATCTGCTTTCGCCGCATAGATACTTGCAGACTAACTGAGCTTCGCCAGCAATTTCTGTTTTTGTTACAAAAATATACATTTTGCTCTGCACTTAAATGAAAAATTAAACAGAATAACTGCAGATGAGGTAAAGGAAGTTAAATTTAATGGTTAGGTCAAATGTATGTTTCATTGAAACCAAAAATCACCTTTTTAAAAGATCCTTGTTATGTTTCTCTGCTTCAAATATAGTTGAAGATCCATTTAAGCTTTCCAACTTTTCCCTAAGGCTGTTTATTTCTGCCTCATAGTATGCCCTAATGTCAGCCACGTGACGTGCATGCTTCTCACGTAGATTTAGGCGAGCTCTAGAAATAATATTCCAACACAAAAGAGTCTGAATTTATGTTCACAGTGTAAATTGGAATGAAATGTACAATATTGTATTTAACATATGAACTATTATTTGTCTATGCAAATACGATCTGGAAAATTTCATATTCTGTATGAATACAGTGTTACCATGATAAAGCAAAATTCAGCAACAACTGAAAACAGATGCCACCACAGACCAACACACTAAAGTGAATTTAAACAGTTGAGATGTCTGAACAGATTTTCAACAAATCAAAATGAAATTTCATAAAGTGTGAAGATTTTTTTAAATTAAGTGTTACTTACATAGATAACACAATAGGATCTTCAAGAGATGATGCAGATACAGGATGATCCACTGAGCCACTTACATGGTTTTCAATTCCCAATGGCCCAATACAGGGCACAGATGGTTGTGTCAGTGTAGAACTGCAACTCTCTACTTGATCATGCAATGAGCCTGCATTCCTTGTCAGTTGTAAATTTTTAGAATGAGGCCTGTTGTCAGCAGAGGAGGCTCGAGAGGCAGGGTGGAGATTCCAGTTCTGTAATGGTGACAAGGTCTTCTGTTGGGAACATCCGGAAGTACTGGTCAATTCTGATCCTAGCAATGTATCTACACATAATTCTGAATTATGATCAGAATAGCTATGAATAGTTACACTCATGATGGAGTCTGGGCTGACTGAAGATGGAGTGTCAGATTCTGAAACTGCCACTGGAGTAGAGAAATCATCTCGCAGAGAAAATGCTGCAGGTGGCTTCATATGAAGAGTAGGATCAAGTGTTAAAACCTTAATATGTGGAGAAAAATATTAGAAGTATTTTTGTACAGAAGTTAAATCTCATTCCATAAACAGATACAATTCTAAAAAGTGGGTTTCAACTATTATTTGATAAAAATATAGAACAATATATCTTGCAGCTGTTGATAAAAGACTCACAGAGTATGGTTCTGACATGTTGACACATTAGGAGGGCTTTCTTCGTACATTTATTAGCAATGGGTACTTAACTAGGTGAAACAGTAATGAGGAACTGGCTACACATGGAGTAGTGGGTAAAGCCGAGTAGCGCGTTTTTTTGATGCAACATTCAATGGCATTTTATGTACTTCAATAATACTAGTAACTTGCATTAATACCATCTGAACAAGTTACGCAAACTGAAAAGTCACAATCAGTCAATCAGTAACCTCAGAAAGCCAATTTGCTATATATTTAACAGCACAAGTCAAAAATTTTCAAAACATTGCATGGATTGTAGGTTTTCATTATTAAGTAGATTTATGACTACGTAAAGTGCACAGGCTCAAGTAGATAATGAGGACAGATAAAACAGCCTTAATATAATTAAAGGCAAGGCATACAGAGCAAAAGATCCCAAATGCTGATCCTGAGCCAAGTTAGCTAGCGACAAAGGGCACAACTTGGCATGAGAATTCCCAGGATTGGAAGAAGGGAAGCAGAAGTGGAAAAGATGCACTAACTCATGCTACAGAAAGAACAGTATCCAAACTGTGCAGTGCAATTAATGATCCATTTTATGGGAAATAAAGTGCCTCAGAGAAAATTGGGTGACGCAGTGGCTTAGGCACTGGACTTTCTGTATAGGTCCTAGGTTCAGATCCAAGCCAAATGTCTAACGATTTAAAAAAGGTACAGATCACATCTAAAACACATGTGAACTATTCTAATTACATTCACCTTAGCTTACAGGCAAAGGTCCTCTGAGTGGCAACCTCACTCGGAGGCAGAGAGCAGCTGGTGTAAAGAATGGATAACTATTACACTGGGGGGCACTTCTGATATTTGGGTAGGAGGTGGGATAGGTAACATATCTCTCCAGCGGGCTGCATGGAGTGCAGTTGATTATCAGTACCGCATACATCGAACAGAAAATATTCAAATTCCCAGCAACAATAGTCCCCATCTTGATGAGCAAAAAATAAACCAGCTGACTTGGCAAAAGAAACAAAAAAAAAAGATGAGAAAAAATCTTTTCAAACACTGAATAGTTAAGGTATGGAATGCACTGCTCTGAAGTATAGTGAATGAAAATTCAATTGAAACATTCTAAATAAGGAAACAGACTGCCATTTTAAAGAAAAATTGCACAGGGTTTTTTGATGTGCAGAGAGCAGGCAGCAGGATAGCAAAGCGAAGTGCTCATTTGGACAGTCAGTGTAGACACAATGGGCAGATCGACGTTCTTCTGCACTGTCCAATTCTGTGCAATTGGAAGACTTCTACTGGTGAGCCACCCTTCATTTACTGAGCAAGAGCAAGATCACACCCATGGATAACAACTGATAATCGTAACTAGATCATTTCATAACAGCACGTGACTGTGGTCAAAATGATCGGGGTGCAAACCCAGCTAAATTAGCCCATTGTCACCCAGATAACAAAGTGTGAAGCTGGATGAACACAGCAGGCCAAGCAGCACCTCAGGAGCACAAAAGCTGATGTTTCGGGCCTAGACCATGATGAAGGGTCTAGGCCCGAAACGTCAGCTTTTGTGCTCCTGAGATGCTGCCTGGCCTGCTGTGTTCATCCAGCTTCACACTTTGTTATCTTGGATTCTCCAGCATCTGCAATTCCCATTATCACTGATACCATTCTCACCCAGGTATGTTTTCAGCCAGCAAAGCCAAAAAGATCAAATAATTAACTCACTCAGTACAGATTAAATGTTAAATTTCGGACATCTAACATGTTGCATTAAGAGTTTTGAAACAAGGTTCAGAATCCACCAAGCTTATGTTATGTTAAGATGTTCCAGCATTGCTTTAAATCCATGTTTAATAATTAATGATGTGCAATTTAAATGAAATTTAACACTTTCACTAGTATAAACGCCAGATTTGAAAAACTGCTTAATTTTAAACAATTAAAGCCACTTAATGATTGTAAAAGTTTGTAGTTCCAAGAACAACATAGGATTCTTTCTTTCATTTAGTTCACACTCACCAATGAATAAATCTTTCATTGCTAACAGGTTCAACTTCTCAAATTCTATCTCACTGCTGCAAATTTCACTCTGCTAATGCTCAATCCACTAGGAAAGCTTAGTCATTGATGCCATATCCAACAGTCGTCACCCTTGCCAACCTCCAGCTTTGCCATAGACTTTAGAAGACTTGTCCTGATTTTTAAAAAGTATCTCCCATCCGCAGTCCACATCCAATCCCTCATCTTTCACTCTTCTATTTCTGACCTACTGTACACCCACTGCTGCTTAAACAGTTGTAATAATATTGACCTCACTTTCTGAACTTCTGTTCTTAAACCAAGCATGTGACTACACTTCAAAAAGGTGTAGAATCTAATTCTCTGGTTATGTCTCAATTCTCATAACATGTGTTTGCTAAATCAACCAGCACACCACTAACTTTCCTCTCTATAAAGCAATTTGGGATGTGTTACTATGATGACAGTGCAAGCGCAAACTGCTGCTGATACTGAAAACCGTCTTACCTGTGGGGGAGACTGACGACGTGGAGGGGAACTAGATTCCCAGCCAGGTACACTCTGGTTTTCGTTCTGCTTCACAGTATAAATCTCCCCTAGTGAAGAGACTTGCCATCGGGAGTCAGCTGGAAGCTAAAAAGTAATTTGATTTATTTCACAACCACGACATTATCTGTGCCAAAATTCTTAGTATTATAACAATGATTACCAATAGGTAATTCTCTCACCGAGCTTATTGTTGGTTTTTGACCTTGCCAGTTATTTTCTATTTTTCCAAATAGGCCAATGCTCACCTATACACCATAATGGGAAACCTACAAGTTAAGATGTTAACACTAGAGGCAGTCTTCAGGCTGCGAATGAGTTCCATCCTTGGAGTCTGTTGGCAAGTCGATTTGCATGCAAGTTGGAACACAATGCAGGACAGTGTAAAATAGCTATTTATAAGAAAGAAGCAACGACTATATATCGGATCTTTAAAATTAATATTAACACACCCCTGTATAGAATCACATTCATAAATACAAGCATTCGTAAGTTGAACGTGCATAAATTGGGAACCCTTATATATAATTCCTAATAAATCACTTTAAGATACAACACAGAAAGAGGCCATTTAGCTTATTGCCTTTCTCAGCTCTTTATTAGATATTAAATTAATTCCATTCCCTTACTTTTCCCTAACAGCCATTCAAATTTTCCTTCATCACACATTCCTCAAATGCCCTTTTGAAAGTATAGAGTCCCAACACACTTTCAAGCAGTATGTTCACCAGCACAATTGTTTTCCTGGTGTCAGAGATAATGGGAACTGCAGATGCTGGAGATTCCAAGATAATAAAATGTGAGGCTGGACGAACACAGCAGGCCAAGCAGCATCTCAGGAGCACAAAAGCTGACGTTTCGGGCCTAGACCCTTCATCAGAGGAGGTAAGGGTCTAGGCCCGAAACGTCAGCTTTTGTACTCCTGAGATGCTGCTCGGCCTGCTGTGTTTGTCCAGCCTCACATTTTATTATCTTGTTTTCCTGGTGTCATCTAGTTTTGCTAATTATCTCAAAACGGAATTCCTCTGGTTACTGACTGTTTTGCTATTGAATACATTTCCTCTATAACTCTATTTAAAAAACCTTTACAATTCTGAATGTCTGTAATAGGTTCATTTAACTTTTTCTGTTTCAAGGAAAACAATTCCAGTATCTATGGTCTTCCCAGCTCCTCTTGAGGTCCCTAAAGATATCAGTGCAACCTGTACTTATCATGTGGAATGAATTGAAAAGAAAGGCACTGGATATTACAAAGGCAATGGTCCCTGATGAAAAAAAGATCAGTAGTACTTAGATCATAGATCATAGAAAAGTACAGCACAGTACAGGCCCTTCAGCCCACCATGTTGTGCCGTGGAATAATCCTAATCCAAAAACAAAATAACCTAACCTACATTCCCCTCAATTCACTGTTGTCCATGTGCATGTCCAGCAGTCGCTTAAATGTCACTAATGACTCTGCTTCCACGACTACCACTGGTAAACTATTCCATGCGCTCACAACTCTCTGGGTGAAGAACCTCCCTCTGACGTCTCCTCTATACCTTCCTCCTAACAACTTAAAACTATGACTCCTCGTGGCAGTCAATCTTGCTCTGGGGAAAAGTCTCTAGCTATCGACTCTATCCATGCCTCTCATTGCCTTGTACACCTCGATCAGGTCACCTCTCTTCCTCCTTCTCTCCAGAGAGAAAAGTCTGAGCTCAGTCAACTTCAACTTCTCCTCGTAAGACAAGCCCTCCAGTCCAGGCAGCATCCTGGTAAACCTCCTTTGCACCCTCTCCAAAGCCTCCACATCTTTCCTATAATAGGGTGACCAGAACTGGACACAATATTCCAAGTGTGGTCTCACCAGGGTTTTGTAGAGCTGCAGCAAAACCTCGCGGCTCTTAAACTCAATCCCCCTGTTAACGAAAGCCAAAACACCATATGCTTTCTTAACAACCTTATCCACCTGGGTGGCAACTTTGAGGGAGCTATGCACTTGAACACCAAGATCCCGCTGTTCCTCCACACTGCCGAGAATCCTGCCTTTAATCCTATATTCAGCATTTAAGTTCGACCTTCCAAAATGCATCACTTCGCATTTATCCAGGTTGAACTCCATCTGCCATTTCTCAGCCCAGCTCTGCATTCTGTCAATGTCTCGCTGAAGCCTGCAATAGCCCTCGATATTATGAACGGCACCTCCAACCTTTGTGTCATCAGCAAACATACTAACCCACCCCTCAACCTCCTCATCCAAGTCATTTATAAAAACTACAAAGAGCAGAGGCCCAAGAATAGAGCCCTGCGGGATACCACTCAGCACTGACCTCCAGGCAGAATACGTACTGTCTACAACCACTCTCTGCCTCCAGACTTGTTCTCCAGAACTATCCATGTCCCTAGCCAAGCTGTTTCAGTGTCGCTCTGCACACCGGCATTTAATGAACAATATGTAAAATCGACCATGAAGATTATTCCACAGAAAGCAGGAGAAATCCAATACAATAATTACCAACTATCAGTCTTCTTGTAAACATCAGAAAAATAATGCAAATTGCATTGGCATTGTCATCAAATGACATTTATTCAACAACAAACTGTTCACAATGCTCAGTTTGGATTGAGCCAGGGCTACCCTATCCCAGATGTCATTGTAGACTTAGCAAGAACATGGATAAAAGAACTAAATTCCAAAGAGAAATTGAGAATGATTGCACTTGACATCGCAGCCTCATTTGACCAAATGCAGAATTAAGGAGTCCAGCAAAATTGAAGTCAAAGGAAATAAGAATAAACCCTTCACTCACCAAGTACAACAGAAAATGGTTTTGCTTGTTGGGGATCATTCAACCCCAAGGCATCAGTACTGAAATTCAGTGTCCTAGGCCCAACTATTTTAAGCTGTTTCTTCAATGACCTTCTCCCATCATGAAGATGTTCACTGTGACTGCACAATGCTCAGCACCATTTGTAACTCCATAAGCACTCTTGCGCTGCTGTGCAACAAAACCTGAACAATATGCAGGCTGATAAATGGCAAGTAAAATTCACACCTCACAAGTGCCAAGCAGTGACCATCTCCCAACAACTGGAGAATCTAACTTGACATTGACGATTTCCACTCCTCAACATGTTGGGACATTTCATTGGCAGGAAAACTGAACTAGATGGGTTATATAAATACTATGGCTACAAGAGCATCTCTGCAGCTGGGAATTCAACAATAGGTAAATCACCTTCTGAATCATCAAGGCCTGTCCAGCATTAATAAGTTTTATGTCTAGAGTGTGAAAGAACATTATTTGTCTGAACAAGTAAAACTCAAAACAACATTTGAGAAACTTGACACCGCCTGAGACAAAGCAGCCCATTCACCACCATCATTCGTCTATTACCACCAATACAGTGGTACCAGGGTGTGTGATCTACAGCTCCACTGCTGTAACTCACCAAGGGTTCCAAAAAAGGCTTCATCCAAACCAATAATCCCTACCATCTAGTAGAACGTGCAATGGGTGCTTGGAAATTTCTTTAAAATATTCATCCATGGGCATCCCTGGCAGGCCAGCATTTATTGCCCATTCACTGTTACCCTCGAGAATGTGGTGCCATCTTGAACCACAGCAGCCCACATGCTTTCAGGATTTTGACATGCTACAATATAAGAACAACAATATATTTCTAAGGCAGGATGGTGAGTAACTCGGAGGGGAACTTGCAGGTGGTGGTACTCCCACTTGTCTAGATGAAGTGGTGAAGGTGTCCCTTTATTCATTCACTGGTTGAGGGCATTGCTGGCTAGGCAGCATTTATTGCCAATGCCTGATTTCCCAGAAGGCTGTTAAGAGTCAACCACATTGTTGTGGATCTGGAGTCACATGCATGCTGGACCGGGTAAGGATGGCAGTTTTCTTCCCCATAGGGCATTAGTGAATCAGATGGGAATTTTCTCTCGACAATCATGTCATGATCGAAGTCAACATGATTTTACAAAGGGGAAGTTGTGATTAACAAGTTAAAAAAATTTTTTTTACGTCCCATAAAAGAAAATAATTCATGGAATTAGGGAAGCATGTGAGTGTGAATAGATGGCTGGTTAACAGATAGGAAGCAATGAATCAGAATAAACAGGACATTTTCAAATATACCAGATATGGCTAGCAGAGTGTCATAATGTTCAGCACTGGGCCCCAGTTGTTTACAATCCATTTCAATAAGGTAGGCAAAAAGTCTGAGAAAAAAGTTTCTTGGTTTCCTCATGTTTTCATGGATTCACAGTCATCATTAAATTCTTAATTCCAGATCTTTATTGAATTCAAATTCCACCATCTGCTGCAGCAGGATTTGAACCCCGGTCCCCAAAAGATTATCTGGGTCTCTGGATTAATAGTCCAATGATGATATCACCAGGCCATCACCTCCCCATAAATTGCTGCAGTGCATTTTGTGGATAGTACACACTACTGCACGTGAGCATCAATGGTGGAAGGAGTGGATGCTTGTAGATGTGGTGCCAGTTCAGTTGGCTGCTTTAGCCTGAATGGCATTGAGCTGGTTGAGTGTTGTTGCAGCTGCACTCATCCAGGCAAATGGGGAGCATTCCATCACACTCCTGACTTGTGCCTTGAAGATGGTGGCTAGAATGTGTGGAATCAGGAGATACGTTATTCGCTGCAGTATTCCTAGACTCTGACCTGGAGTACTGGAGCACATATCTTCAGTACTATTGCCAGAAGGTTGTCAGTGCTCTTATGCTTTGCAGTATCCAGTTCTTCCAACCATTTCTTGCAGCTAATGTGTTTATGTGACAACTCTGGTTGAGTTTCTGGTCAATGGTAACCCCAAGGATTTGATACAGAGGGATTCAGGGATGGTGAAAACATTGAATCTCAAGGGGTGATGGTTAGATCGTCTCTTATTGGAGGTGGTCATTGTCCAGCATTTGTGTGGCTCAAATGTCAGCTCAGGACTGTTGCAGTATCTGAGGAGTCGCAAAGAGTGCTGAACTTTGCACAGTGAACATTACCGCTTCTGACCTTATGATGGAGGGAAGGTGATTGATGAAGCAGGTGACGATGGTTGGGACGAAGGCACTACCCTGGGGAATTCCTGCAGCCGTGTCCTGGAGCTGAGGTGACTGATCTCCTGCAACCATGACCATCTTCAAGTGTGTAATGTGAGAGTCCAATCAGCAGAAAATTTGCCCCAGTACCCACTGATTCCAGTTTTGCTAGGGATCCTTGATACCATAATCAAATGCAGCCTTGGCATCAAGGACTGTCACTTTCACCTCAACTCTGGGATTCAGCTCATTTGTACATGTTTGAACCAAGGCTATAATTAAGTCAGGAGCTGAGTGACTCTGGCAGAGCTCAAATTGGGTGTTACTGAGCAGGTTACTGCAAAGCAACTGCTGCTCGATAGCACTGTTGGTGACACTTTGCATGGCTTTACTGATGATTGAGAGTAGACTGATGGGACAGTAATTGGCTGAATTGGATTTGTCCTTTTTTTTTGTGAACAGAACATACCTGGACAATTTTCCACATTGTCAGGTAACTGCAGAGGAAGCGCTTGTTTAGGGGAGCAACAAGTCTTCAGTACTATTTCCTGAAGGTTATCAGGGCCGATATCCTTTGCAGCATCGAGTTCTTTGAACCATTTTGGAGTGAATTAAAATAGCTGAAGACTGGTATCTGTCATGATGGAGACCCATCGGACGAGGCAGAGTTGGATCAATCACTCAGTACTGCTGGCTGAAGATTGCTGCAAATGCTACCCTTGCGAACTCCCCTCCAAGTGGATGTACCCACACTTAATTTGTACAGTGTTTCAAGAAGGCAGCTCAGCACCAACCAAGTGGAATTAATGACAAGTATTATATGCTCGCCTTCCCCAAAATGGTCAGTGGGATAAAGACAATGTTCCCACATTCCTCATAAAAGGTCTCAGACTAACAGAGAACACATCCTTCTAGGGCAGTAACAAGGGCTTTAAATTAATTGGGTGAGGGGGTTCTAGGAGAGGAGTTGCTTGGTATGGAGGGAAGGTCTTATGAGGAAAGACTGAGGGGCTTGAGGCTGTTTTCATTAGAGAGAAGAAGGTTAAGAGGCGACTTAATAGAGACATACAAGATGATCAGAGGATTTGATAGGGGGGACAGTGAGAGCCTTTTTCCTCAGATGGTGATGGCTAGCATGAGGGGACATAGCTTTAAATTGAGGGCTGATAGATATAAAACAGATGTCAGAGGTGGGTGTGGAATGCCCTGCCTACAACAGTAGTAGACTCGCCAACTTCAAGGGTATTTAAATGGTCATTGGATAAACATATAAGACCATAAGACATAGGAGTGGAAGTAAAGCCATTCGGTCCATCAAGACCACTCCGCCATTTAAATCGTGGCTGATGGGCATTTCAACTCCACTTCCCTGCACTCTCCCCGTAGCCCTTGATTCCTTCTGAGATCAAGAGTTTGTCGATCTCTGCCTTGAAGGCATCCAACGTCCCGGCCTCCACTGCACTCTGCGGCAATGAATTCCTCTCTGGCTGAAAAAATGTCGTCTCATTTCAGTTTTAAATTTACCCCCTCTAATTTTAAGGCTGTGCCCATGGGTCCTAGTCTCCCCGCTTAATGGAAACAACTTCCCAGCATCCACCCCTTCTAAACCATACATTAACTTGTAAGTTTCTATTAGATCTCCCCTCAACCTTCTAAACTCTAATGAGTACAATCCCAGGATCCTTAGCCGTTCATCATACGTTAAACCTACCATTCCAGGGATCATCCGTGTGAATCTCCGTTGGACACGCTCCAGGGCTAGTATTTCCTTCCTGAGGTGTGGGGCCCAAAATTGGACACAGTATTCTAAATGGGGCCTAACTAGAGCCTTATAAAGGCTCAGAAGCATCATCGCTGCTTTTATATTCCAACCCTCTTGAGATAAACGACAAAATGGATGATAATGGAATAGTGTAGGTTAGATGGGCTTTAGATTGGTTTCACAGGTCGGCGCAACATCGAGGGTCAAAGGGCCTGTACTGTACTGTAATGTTCAATGTTCTATGTTCTAAGAGGATATGACAACATTACAAGGCAGCTATTTGGATAACAATATCCAGAGTATGACAAGAAGGCACAATCCTTGAAAAACAGTAATAAATAGGGTTAAGGCAGACAACAATGGTAAAAAGGCAAAATTAGCTCTCTACTTGAATGCACCCACATTTTGGAACAAAATAAATGAAAAAAAACAGCATAAATCCAGGTCAATTAATACTTCTTATAGCCATTGTATAGCCATGATTATAACAAAATCGAAGCTGGGAACTAAATATTCAATGGTATATAACTTTTCAAAAGGTCACAGAGGATAGAAAGGATGGTAGGGTAGCATTGTTGGTACGGGACGGCAGAAGTATAAAGTAGGAATCAGTCCAAATGAGATAATAGGAATTGCAGATGCTGGAGAATCTGAGATAAAGTGTGGAGCTGGATGAACACGGCAGGCCAAGCAGTATCTCAGGAGCACAAAAGCTGACGTTTCGGGCCTAGACCCTTCATCAGAGAGGGGGATGGGGTGAGGGTTCTGGAATAAATAGTGGGGGGGGGGGGGGGGGGGGGGGGGAGGCGGACTTTCCATCTTCGGTCCGCTTCTCCCTCTCTCCCTATTTATTCTAGTTCCCTCTCCCCATCCCCCTCTCTGATGAAGGGTCTAGGCCTAAAATGTCAGCTGTTGTGCTCCTGAGATGCTGCTTGGCCTGCTGTGTTCATCCAGCTCCACACTTTGTTATCTTGGATTCTCCAGCGTCTGCAGTTCCCATTATCACTGATACATCTTTCTGATGAAGCATCTAGGCCCGAAACATCAGCCTTCCTGCTCCTCTGATGCTGCTTGGCCTGCTATGTTCATCCAGCTCTACACCTTGTTATATCAGTTCAAATGATCTTGGATAGGAAGACATAGAATTCTTCTGGTGGAGGTAACAAATGAAAAGGGAAAGAAGACACTGGTAGAAGTAATCTATAGGCCCCTAACACAAGACACACAGTGGGATAGAGAATGAGCGTATACAACAAAAGCAGTAGATCATAAATCCCTAGTGTGAAAACAGGCCCTTCAGCCCAACAAGTCCACAGTGACCCCCTGAAGAGCATCCCACCCAAACCCACTCCCCCACCCTTTTTCCCTGTAACCCACTTAATCTACACATCCCTGAACACAACGGGCAATTTGACATGGCCAAACCAGTTAAGTTGCACATCTCGGGACTATACTTTGAGTGATTTTAATCTTCGTGTAGAATGGGACAGTCAGATTCACAGAGGAAGAATTCACAGTGTATTTGGGACAGTTCTCCAGAACCTGTGGATCCAACCAGGATTCAGACTAATTGGATCTGGTGATGTGTAAAACGACAGGTTTACTAAATGACGTCATAGTAAAAGACCACAGGACACAGCGGCTACAACATGTGGGTGTGGTGAAAGGCTAATAATTTTGTCTTTTTCCCATTGTTTCCTCACTTAACCTTATTTAGCACAGAATTTCACATCCAGTTTGATGGGAAAAATTAGGGTGAGAAACAACTGTGCTCAATTTAAAATGGGTAATTACAAAGAAATGAAGGCAGAGGTGGCTGCAGTGGACCAGGAAAGGAGGTTAGCACCAAAGACAATGGAAGAACAATGGCAGATGTTGAAAGAAATAATTCAATGCTCACGGCAAAGATATATTCCAGCGAAAAAAATGACATTGAGAACGGGTAAGCTAACTGCAGAATCACAGAATCCCTACAAGGTGAAAGCAAGTCATTCAGCCCATCGAGTCCACACCGACCAGAGAGTGCATTCCTCTCAGACCCAATCCATTCCTGTAATCCTGCACTTCCCATGGCTAACCCACCTAGCCTGCGTATCCTGGGTCACTACGGGAAATTTAGCATGGCCAATTCACCTAAGCTGCATATCTTCGGACTGTGGGAAGTAGCCAAGCATCAGAGAAGACCCGCACAGACATGGGAAGAACGTGCAAGGGTAGAATCGAACCTGGGTTCCTGGCACTGAGAGGCATTGTGCCGCATATTGGTATAGCCCTCAGAGCACAACAATGGTTAACCAGAGAAGTTAAAGATGGTGCCAAATTGGAAGAAAAAATATACAAGGTGGCAAAGATTAGTAATAAGCCTAAGGATGGAGAAGTTTTTGTTTAAAACACCAACAAAAGATGACCTCATGAATAAAAGAGGAAGAAGATAAACCCTGAGGGGCAGTAGAATATGGCCTTTAATTCAAGGGGAATGGATTTAAAAAGCAGAAGATTTTGCAAAAGTTATACAAGGCATTTAGTCAGACCACAGCAGGAATACTGTGAACAGTTTTGGACTCCTTATCCAAGTAAAGATATAATAGAACTACAGGCAGTCTGCAGAAGGTTTGGCTGATACCAGATATGGAAAGACAAAACAGAAGTTGCTGGAAAAGCTCAGTAGGTCTGGCAACATCAGTGGACAGAAAATCAGATTTCATGTTTCAGGTCCAGCGGCCGTTTGTCAGAGCTGACGGTAGCTTGGAAAAGATTGGTTTATATGCAGAGGATCGGAGGGTTGGGGCGGCAGGGGGAGAAGAAAGGGGTGGTAAGGAGTAAAAGATGTGTGGCGATGGAGCACAAGACAGGGAGGAACAGTTTGACAGACAAAGAAGTGGATAGACAAAGGGAGGATGAATGGCTATTAATGGGGACAATTAGTAGCTAACAACAGGTTCTGTGTAATATGAAAGTACCACAACCATGTATGGAGGGATTTTCTACGAGGACAGGTTGAGTAGGTTGGGCCTGCACTCACTGGAATTTAGAATAATGAAAGGTGACTTTATTGAAAATAACCAGATGCTTAAGGGTAGGTGCAGAAAAGTCGTTCCCCATGTGGGAGAGTCGAGGACATAATCTCACACAAAGGGGTTGCAAATTTAAGCCAGAGATGAGGAGAAATTTCTTATCTCAGAGGGCAATGAATCTGTGGAATTCTTAACTACAGAGAGGGCTGTCAAGGTCTGATAATTAAGTAAAGTTCTAAGTGCAAGTACATTGCTTGCTCTTGCTGAGATTCAGAAATGTTCTATTTTACATAACCAAATAACATTTGATCAATTAATAAAACCGCTTCTACATGCCTGACATCTATCAACAGTTTTGATGGAAGAAAATATGTCAGCAAGGTCAGCCTCCTCGTTCTTTGGTAAAGACCGGTACAGATCCTTTTCATCCAGCCTCCAATAAGAAAGTCCTATAATAAAAACAACTAAATTTAACAAAGGCACAATGAGTTTTCAAAGAAAACCTGGTTTAAAGGTGTAAATATGAGAAAATAAATTAAGAAATTATTTGGAGATTATTCAACTTCCAAATATATTTTTAAATCGCAGAGGAACTGCTAGACCTTTGCTTTTTTCTTTAGAGTCATAGAACGTAGAACAGGGCCTTCAGCCATCAGGACTATGCTGACCGACAAACACCAAACTACTCTAATTTCATTTATCTGCACTTGGTCCATAGCATGCAATACCATAGAATGTGCTCGATTAGATGCTTATCGAATGTTTTGAGATTATCTGCCTCCACCACCTTCTCAGACAGCACATTAGAAAATCTACCACCCTCTAAGTGAAAAAAAGTTTCCTCTGATCTCCTCTAGGCCATTTCTTCTTCACCTAAAACTTATGCCCTCTGGTCTTAGACACATCTGCCATAGTGGGGAAAAGATTTTCATAATCTACCCAGTCTATGACTCTCAATTTTGTATACCTCAATCAGATCCCCTTTAGCCTCCTCTGCTGCAAGGAAAACAAACTCAATCTATCTCATCAGTCCTCGTAACAGTGCCCTTCCACCCCAGGCAACATCCTGGTGAATCGCTTCTGTATCCTCTCCAATGTAATTACATCCTTCCAACAGTGTGAATCAAAGGATTAGTGGCACTGCCAATAGTTTCTCCTCCATTGTTGATATCATCTGCAGCAAAACATCCTGCTCCTGATTCAAATCCTCTCACTACGAAGATTTTGCCTTCTTCAAGAACTGCCTGCAGATACTGCACACTTACTTTCAGCAAGTGGTATACAACACCACCCAGGTCTCATCACACTTCTCCCTTTCCCAATCTATTGCCATTGAAATAATAGTCTGCCTTCATGTCTTTGCTTCCAAAGTGGATAACCTCACATTTATCCATATTAAACTTCTTCTGCTATGTATTTACCACTCATGAACTTGGCTAAATCACGGTGCAGCATCACTGCATCCTCCACACAGCTCATCCAACCACCAACTTTAATCTGCAACTAAGATAAATTACTTTTAGATCTCTTGTCTATAAGTTGGAAGTGAGCAACGAGAGATCATAAATATAAAAATAGCACTGATAAACAAGGGGGATATTTAATCTCATATACACGACAGGCTGATTGGAATTAATTTTCCAAAGCATTCACAAACATCAATTCAGATGTAAAAATTTAAAATTCTCTATTAAAAGATACATTCCTACTAATAAGAAAAATGCTCAATACAATAGTATACTTGTACATTATGCTGAACAACAACTTGCGCCATCCTGGGTGAAAACATCACAGGCCTGATCCCATGCTGTTTAAACCCCTGACCTACACCAGATTCACTCAAGCTACAAGACACAGCAATACCTAAAAAAAAAGCCTCATGGAAAACAAGTATCCATTCTGTCTGGACAGTGTCATTTTCCAAACACCCAGTTGTACAAGAATGTGCAGTTGTACAAGAATGAGCAGCAAAGGGTTGAAAACAGCTTGTTAGCAACATGGATGTAATTCTAATCAGGCTAAGGAAGACCCAAGAACAAATTACAAAATAATCCAGAAATTTAAATTGTAAGTGTCAGAAAAGTTTAAATAAATATTTACCTGAAATATTAGATACCAGAGAGTTTGGACTGCTACAAGGTCTGCTGAGGTAGAAGGAGTTCGGCGAGGAGGCGGCAGATAGCAAATTAACCTGAAAGAAGCAGTTTAGCTGTAAAACACTTAGATCTACACAAATTATTGCAAAAATTAACCTTAAATTGCTTAACACTATTCTTTCAACTGCTTCTCAGACTACAGGTGTTACTGCTTGAACTGCCCTTCCACATTGCCCCAAGGGGTTGATGGTGGGCCTTTCTGAACTCTTGTAGTCCTTGTGTTGGCATGGAATTGGCAGTTTTGATGGCACTTTTAATTGTGCATTTGAATTACTTAATTAATACATGTAAGTCAATTTTTAAAATTTTCATGTAATAATTCATCAAAAATATTGATTAAAAACTTATTTTGAAGAAAAATATTCCTACTTCTGTATCACAGTGGTGCAAAGGTGGTTGTCTACATGGATTTTAGTAAGGCATTTGACAAAATGCAACATGGAAGACTGATTAAAAAAAATAAAAGTCTGTAGGATACTGTGAATTGTTTTGGATTGGATCCAAAGTTGGCTTTGTAACAGAAAACAAAGGGTCATGCTCAATGGCTGCTTTTGTGAATGGAAAGCTATTTCAGGTGGTCAGGGCATTGAGTACAGGAGTTGTAAGGTCACGTTGTCTCTTTACAGGACATTGGTTAGGCCACTGTGGAATGTTGCATACAATTCTGGTCTCCCTGCTATAGGAAAGGGGTTGTGAAAATTGAATGGGTTCAGAAAAGATTTACAAAGGATGTTGCCAGGGTTGCAAGGTTTAAGCTATAGGGAGCGATTAAATAGACTGGGGCTATTTTCCCTGGAGCATCAGAGGCTGAGGGGTGAACTTGGAGGTTTGTAAAATCATGAGAGGCATGAATAGTTAAGTAGACAAGGTCTTTTCCCTGGGGTGGTGCAGTTGAAAACTAGAGGGCATAGGCCTAAGATGAGAGGCTTATGATTTAAAAGGGACCTAAGGGGCAGCCTTTTCACCCAGAGAATGGTGCGTATGGAATGAGCTGCCAGAGAAATTGGTGGACGCAGATACAATAACAGCATTTAAAAGGCATCTGGATGGGTATATGAATCGGAAGGGTTTAGAGGTATATGGCACAAATGCTGGCAAATGAATTTTTTAGGATATCTGATCAGCACGAATGAGTTGTACCAAAGCATCTGTTTCCATGTTATATATCTCTATGACTCTACAACTCTATGACTATAAGTGGTTTTCCACAGGCCTCAGTGTTGGTACCCTGCTGTATGTTTTACACATTACGACTTAGGCTTGAACATGAGGGGGCACAATTGGGAAATTTGCTTTCAGCTCCAAAATGATACAGATGGGTTGGTGAAGTGGGCAGGAAAGAGCAGATGGAGTTCAACTCTGATTAGTGAGAAGTAATGCATTTAGGGAGGTCAAACAGTATAAAGGAATACACAGTAAATGAGAATATAGTGAGAGGAGTAGATAAAGTGAGAGATCTTGGTACGCAAGTGCACAGGACTCTAATGGGAGCAGCAAAATTTTGTAAAGAAGGGATACGGCATGCTCTCCTTCATTGGCACAAGTTTAGAATGAAAAGTATGGATAATCATAAACCATACAAGACACTGGTGAGATCACAACTGGAGTATTGCTTGCAATTTTGACCACCACATTACAGGAAAGACAAGATGGCTGTGCTACACCGTTTCTATGGTTCTATGGCATCAACAATTTCTAGAAACTAGCTGTTAAACACAGACTCTTGGTTAATTAAAGGTTACATAAAACACAAGAGATATTGATAAATCTTGTAAAAACTAACCAACTATGAAGTACAAAATACTAGTCAAAACTTCACAAAACACAATAACTGAATTTTAATTGACAGGTTTCCTCCATTAAATACAAATTTCAGAAATCCTGTGTGAAACACAGGGCAAGTTCACACTTGTATCAGTGAGGAATGAGTTTCAAAGTCCTTTACACACAGTTTCATTGCTCTCAGAAACTAACTGATAGCTGAATTTCAAAAATGCTCTGGGCATTTAGTTACAACCTGCAGCATGCATTGATGTATGAAAACAGCAGTGGCTTTTGATGAATCTCCAACATTGATCTGCTCACTCTCCAAAGTGAAAATGGTAACCAAAGGAAGCAATTAAGACTTAGTCTGTTAAGTGTTATTAAAAATACAGGATTTGGTCAGTTGCAGTAGAAGTTCACAGAATGTTATGAACCAGAAAATAAAAATCAATAACAATAAAAACTTTGAGGCAACTCTCTGCTATAAAGGATGTGAATAAATAACAGATGCAGTTTTAATAAAAATACACAGAAAAATCCCAGAAGAGGAGGAGCTTTAATTGTAACTTAACAACATTGACACTTACACCTTCTGGTGCTTCAATCTCCTGAGGCTGCCCACATCCCTGTGGCTCCATTCTCTCCAATCCAGCTCCATTTACAAGTTTTGATTTCTGATTCTTCTGTCTAACTTTCTGCGCCCATGACGTCAACCTTTTAAAAAGTAAAAATTAAATGCCATCACATATGCCCTTGTAAACTTGGTTAAGCTAACTAACTGCCCATAAAACTGGGTCCCTGCTTTCTTCTACCTTGACATGTTGAAAGGTCTTTTATAAGTAGTGGCCCTACTTTTGACCAAAAAGCTCTGGGTTCAAGTTCCACTTCAAGACCTGATGACCAAGTTCAAAACACAGCCAAACAGCTTGAGTATAAACTCATAAATCTTTCCGACAAATGTCAATTGTAGGTGGCAACAGGAAAAATTCTTAATCAGCTGAGTGATGTGAAGAAGTTAGAGCCTCTAGCATCACTATCCATTGCTCCAGGCTGCCAGTGGAAGTTCATCGTGCATATATGATGAATCCTGATCCAGTCAGGGTTCTACCAGTGTCAACGTGGATGATTTTCCTAGCAGTGCTGGAGAGGATAACAATGATTATTAAGCACAGGCCCAATCTAAACATTCATGTCCAAGTACTTCATCAGGTGACTGCAAATTCAGAGCATTGATAATTTAAACCAAAAATAACTTATCATCCACAGCTAATCCTTTTCTCGTTTGGGAAATAAAAATAAAACATTGCGCAGTGCGAGTGTTAGTTAAAGTAATAATACACGTTATGATAGTTTCAACTCACATTTCCAGTGGCAGCGAACGTTGTTTTTCCAGATTGGGTGAAAATATACATTCATGCTCTCCAGAGATAAGTACTTGGGCAACTGTTGTTCTTGAATTATGTTAATGACTTTGCCTATATATCCAAGGCTCAGTTTCAAAATGTGCAGATAATACAAAATTTGAAACAGTTGTGAATACTGAAGAAAGTTCACAACTTTAAGAGAACATGGATGAACTGGTGGAATGAATGAACATATGGCTACTAAAACCTGATGTACAGGAATGTGAATTGAGAAGAAGAACAAAGAGCAGCAATAAGCTAAAATTGTAAACAGGGTCCAGGAACATACATTTGGAGGCAAATAAATAAATTTTCAGAGTCATTTGACAGCACAGAATTAGAGTACTACTGAAAATAGACATTTTGTTGCAGCTTTTTGTCTTGCACTTCTCGGTGCTTTTCACAAGAATACTAATTCAAGAGGAAAACCACATTTATACTGAATGAGAGGAGACTGCTGATTAGTTGGTAAGTGGGCTCAGATCAATAGAGGTATTGCCATGGAGAATGCCTTGCTCTGCTATAAAACTATTGCTTTACACTACCAAGTTTTATACGGAGAGAAAATTACCGCTGATTGACAGTTAATAGCCAGGTTTTAAATTTTAAATTAAGCAGGTTGACACTTATTGTTCTGAAAACTGAACTAGCAAAGGGTTGTCATCTATGTTACGGAGTTGAAATAGAGACAGGGCATATACAAGCTCTTCCTATCTACAAAGAATGGGACCCAGTATGTATTATTATATGTACCTTCAAGTTCATGCAAGTCACTACAGAGCAAGCCCAAACAACAATACTAAATTTGTTGTCAGCATAATTCCTGCAGTTGAAAAACGCGCAACCCAGTGAATCCCCCTAAACCAGTATAAACAATGGTTTTACCCTTGAATTGGTACTTTTATTGACTGTCCTAGTGATTGCAAGATAAAAATCTTCAAAGAAATTAGAAAGATTGTGGAAAAATTTGCTACAGATATTAAAAACTGAGGTTTCAATACAGCTTAAATAAAAATAAGGCATTTCATCTGACGAAGAGGTAGAGAGCCAGAGGTCTTAGATTTTTCATAATTGTAAGAACCAGAGACAACACGAGGAAAACCTGTGCACTATGAGTACACGCTGCCAGGAGTGGTGATAGAGGGGGCAGATACTATAGGGGAATCTAAGGGACTAAGGAATGGAGGAACATGGGCCAAGGGCAGGCAAAAGGATTAGTTTACTTTGGCGTCATGTTTGGCAGAAGTATGTTTCCAATGACTGGGGAGTCCAGAAACATGGGTCATAACCCAAATTAGGTTATTTAGGAGTGGAATGAGGATAAATGTCTTCACCAGACAGTGGTCAGCCTGTGGGGATCTCTGCCACAGAAAACGGTGGTTCTTGGAGTTAAAGAGCTTAAATGGTATGGGGAGAAAGCAAGAACAGGATACTTAGTTAGATGATCACCTATGATGATAATGAATGGAGAGCAGGCTCAAAGGGCCAAAAAGCCTGCTCCTATTTTTCATGCTTCCCTTTTTTATTATTCAAACCAGTGATACATACCCATTAACCTTATTCTGCTTTCCCAGTAGACCCTCAGGTGCAGCTATCACTTCCAAACTGGATTTGTTGCTACTTTCTTCTGGATTAGTCCTCAGGCCTTGAGTTGATTTGCTTGTGACAGAGCACTCATTAACAGTAGCAGAAGTCACTGATGACAGTCCACTTTCTTTTGGAGGAGGAAAACAGGATAGATTATGGAGCTGGACTGGATCATTTTCGTTCATATTCTGTTTACTGTTTTCAGTATTCAATTTAGAATTATGCACTGTACCGATACCATGAAAATCAGATTGCATTGATGCTGAAAATGTTGCATATCCACTGGTCAGCGGCATGTTGTCTTGAAGTTCTTTCTGTTCAAGATTGCATTCATTGTTAGCCATTACTTGTTCTTCTGCTTCACTGCAGTCAGATTGTACATCAGATTCTATTTTACATTCCAGTTCCTCCAAGCAGTGGCCATTAAGAAAACAGGGTTCAGTTGTATCACTTATGAGTTTTGTAAAGGATGGTAACCTGGCTGTAGAGTGTCCAAGACCAATATCATTTTGCAACTGAATTAGTGCTTTGATTTCATCTTGAATAAGCTGGAAATAACAGAAGAAAATATACCAAGAGGCAATTGCTACATTGACAATATTATAAAATCACAGTACTTGCAGAGTTCAACCTTCCCTTGTCCATAACATCAAATTTTTTGAACACAACTGCGTAATTTATAATTCAGATTTGTTACGGAAGATCGGGCAAACTGAATGCTACAAATATGTTCCAAAACCACTTTATACAACTGCATATATCTACAATATTTCAATACTTTCTAAATCACTCCATGAAAATTTTAATTTATAGCTATGTAAAGGAAATATGACTATCCTTCACCCCTGCCTGGCAAATGTCAATGAGAATGGCTACACTGAATACAGAATCCAGCAATGATAAAGATTTCAACTGGCAAATGACTGGACAGTGCACAACACTTTTAAATTTAATCTAAAGGATGTTACCTCTTTACATAAATTTTACAACTTATTTACAATCCTACTTCAACCTATATCCAGTTTCCAATAATGCCCTGAATTACAGTGGGTGGATGCATTACAAACAGCAATCTTAATGTGCATGTAAGTTGTACAGACCCCCCAAAAAAATACTAAGTACATTTCCAGCATGTGATATGAATGAAACAAATATTACTATTTCTTCACCACCACATTGGAGGGACAGGGCTCTCAAGAATTTTTTTTTGGATTGCTGGGGGAAAAGGGAAAATAAAAGGTTCCAAAGTAATTATGTGGAAACACAGAATATTAAAATTATTCTTGTGTATGTCAAATTAAATCATTGTAATAATGTCAAATGTTCCATGTCCCTCCCTCCTTATTGTACTTCAAGACATCTGAACTTCTACCTCAGCACAGCACATTAATGCACCAGGGAAATGTGAGAGATGAAAACAATCTATTGTTATGAGACCATTTGTTGTCACTCAAGTACTGGCATCATCACCATTTCTGGAATGTTCAATACAGAATTCTGGTGAAACTGCTCTATAGTTGGCAAACATAGAATGATGTAGCACTGTCATGAATACCATGTTACACCACACTAAAACTGAGACCTAAACAGATAGTACTACAAGTTTTGTTGAAATATAAAATGACTGTAGTGGTAGGATTAAAAATGATATCTTCAAACCAAATTGTGAAGGATTAATCACAGACTCATACAGCAAGGAAAATCATTAAGGGTTAATTGGACATGATGATGAACAATTGAAATAAAGTGGAAAAGTATGTGAAAAAGTTTTTTTTGACTGAGAGGTGACCACGTGACACCAAACAGTCTATGAGGCCATTAAACACAGCCACCTGGAGATGGTCTTCTGTATAATGGAATGTCTGAAAAGTACTGAAACCACAAAAATGGTGATATAGCACATAATCTTAGATTTGGAATGGTATTAATATCAGGGACTTTGCTTCATTCATTAGATGTCATACTGGGCTGGGATTTGTGACTGCAAGAAGGCAGCAAGACTTGATGCTAACTTAATGCATGTGTTACTTGCTATCAGACTTTGTCTTGGACTGGTATAGCATACAAATTTACTGCTTAATATACTTATTACTGCTATGACCGCTAATAAACATGTTAACTTTGATCATATAACCATGGAGCTTTTGTTATATCCCACTATCAAGCCTTAACAATGATGTTTACAGTCTTAAATGCTTTTAAGAGACCATTAACTAGACCACAATACTATCCCCAATTTTCATCAAATTATTAATCTAATCAGAGGAACACAAAGAATAGGAAGAAAGCGAAGTGACAGGTGTAATTGGTGCAAATGGAAAATGTTTAGGTTAAGAAAAAGCAAAAGACTTCTGCATTTCCCTTCGTAATCAGAGACCTAACAGTACTGATATAAACAATGGGTGCCCAATGAAGAGTCACAATAATGACAAATGACATTCCTCCCCTTACTGAGCTTAATTTATTCATGAAAAATATAAATCTAAAACATTTTTGTGAAAGTAACAATAAAAATTTGCATCCTTTACTCACTTGGATCTGACATTGGTATTGGTCCTGCTGAGACAAAATCTGATCCTGGTATTGTTTTTCCACTAGTTTAAAGAGCTGCAACCACCTTGCCTAATAACCCACAGGAAGAAATACACAATATATTATCTACTAATTTCCACCAACAAGTAAATTTCTTTCATATTTATAATTCTCAATTCATTAGTTGATACCCAATTGGATATGAATAAGATGATTAATAATGTCATGTCTGCTTGATAAACCAGGAGCAGTTCACCTTGTGAGTAAGAAGACCGTCTCACTCAAGGATTTCAGTACATTATGCAGATAGTAATTTCAGAGCATTGGGAGATTGTTGCATTGTTAGAGCTACTGATTTTTGAATGGAACATCAAACTCATTAAATTCCAATTGAGATGAGCATAAAAGACTCCAAGACACATTTTCAAAGAAAGTTCAACATTTATCTTTCAACCAACACCATAAAAATGCATCAACTGATCCTTCATCTCAGTTGCTACTTGTGGGATTTTATTTGCAACTGCCTCAAGAACAAAGGTGAGTGAAATCAAAGTTATTTCTTCCTTGCTTTCAGGAAAGCTGACAAGAAATTGCTTTGATTTAAATTTCAAACATTTTTGGTTCACTTCTTTTCCCAAGAGTGTGTAAAGTAAGTAAAGATGTTTTAGAACAAAGAAAATATAAATCAAGTGATTTAGTTTTTTTTTCCCTTTATTCATTTACAGGATGAGGGCATTGTTGGCTCGGCAGCATTTATTTCCCATCCCAGAGGGCAGTTAAGAGTCAACCACATTGCTGTGGGTCTGGAGTCACATGTGGACCAGACCAGGTAAGGATGGCAGTGCCCTTCCCTAAAGGGCATTTAATGTTCAAACAAAATAGTATTTTAGAAATAAAAAGCCAAACTAGTAAAGTCACCAGAAGACAGTAGGAACCGCCGATGATGGAGAATCTGAGATAACAAGGTGTAGAGCTGGACGAACACAGCAGGCCAAGCAGCATCAGAGGATCAGGAAAGCTGACGTTTCGGGTCTAGACCCTTCTTGCATTTTCCGAAGAAGGGTCTAGACCTGAAACGTCAGCTTTCCTGCTCCTCTGATGCTGCTTGGCCTGTTGCGTTTGTCCAGCTCTACACCTCGTTACCTCAAAGTCACAAGAAGAATGTGAAAGTGATGCCAAATGTTGAGAAAGAAAGAGTGGTTGACACTACTGTGAGGATCAGCTAATTCAAGACAGGTCAACAAGCAAGCAGCAACCTGACAGTTGACCGTACACACACCACACACACACACACGCGCACACACACCAAAAATACCACTTTGCTTTCAAAAGACGACTCAACAACTAACCTCACAGTTCTTCAGAATCTCAGGATCTGCCCCGCTAGTATTTTGAATCTCTTGCATTAGAGTCTTCAAGGTTTCAAGCGCGCTTGGATTAATCAAAGGCAATTTTTTGCTCAAATTTTCACGAAACAGATATCTAATTGGAGAGAGAGAGAGAGAGAGAGAGACAGGCAGGCAGAGGGATTGGGGGATGTTAACTTATAAACGTTAGATATAAGAAAACAAAGTTTTCTCACCAAATAATGTTTTTAACATTGTAAATGATTTGGAAATACCTATAATATTCCAATAGTCTATGGCAGCAAATCCACAAGTCAGACATACCACTCTTTCAACACTCTACACCCACAAATATTTTTAGTATTTTTGGTTGCTTCCTTAACTATTTATCCTGCAGCTTAATATAATAAACATTTTAAAGATTATCTAGAGTAGTTATTTCAGCTGGACCTGAGCAATCACATTGCAGTCTTAGGGTATATAACTAGACAGCACTGTTCAAGTACAAATGTTTACCACTCGTACCAAATTATTTTATTTTAATATTAACTATTCAGTACCCTTACTAATGGATTCAGAAGACTGTATTCACTAATGGTTATGTGATTGAATGTGTTAAACACAATACTGGATTTCCAATTACTCCACCATGAATAACTGCAAATTACTTTTACTGTTTCCCTTTCTCAATGAGCTTGCAACATCTAGTGGCAGAAAATAGAACATGCAGACACATATCTATAAAGGTTTGTGAAATTTTTATTCACATCTCTAGCTAGTCTCCTGTTTGATTTTCTCTGTACTTGTCAATTTATGGGTCATCATTGGCTGAACTTTAAAATCCTTCCAATTCTCTGACACTATTCATTTTAGCAACACTAGGATTTCCTCTGAATCTAATAATACGTTTAACAACTTATTAAGCAAGGTTATGCTACTTTTCCTTGAAGAGTATATAGTTTGCAGCTGATTTTGTATTAATTCTTTAAATGTTGTTGCCATTGTCTATTTACCATCGTATCATTAAATTTAGTTTCCACAATTTACCTTCACCCATTTTCCCCTCATAACTGTTTTGTGTAAAGTGGATACTTTAATTGAACAAGCCTCCTTTCTCACAAAATACAATCGTACTAGGATACCAACCAACTGACTCAATTTGATTTTTTCATTTTTCTTCCATTAAAATGCACAACAATACATCATGTAGATGAATTATCACTGCTGGGAATAAAGATGGATTTTCACCTCTGCAGTGGTCACTGGGTCACCCAGTTATGTACGCACCAAAGGAGTGATGATCAAATTCTAAACCTTCATTTGACACTGAGAAAATATTGGCAGGATCACACAGAACCAACATTAATTTATGAAAGGAAATCATTTTCAACAAACGTGCTGAATTTTGTTTTAAGTTGTTCCTGGTAGAATTGATAGAGGAACCAATGGATACAGTATATTTAGATTTACAGAAACTTCTGACAGGAATCATGGAATAATAGAATCACTACAGTGTCAAAGCAGGCCAGTTGATCTATCGGGTTCACAGTGACTCTCTGAGCAGCATCCCACCTAGACACACACACACACAACCCTTCCCCCTTACCCCATCCCATCGCACAACCCTGCATTTCACATGGCTAATCCACCTAGTCTGCACATCCACGGGCACTATAGGAAATTCAGCATAGCCAATCCACGTAACCTGCACATCTTTTGACACTGGGAGGAAACTGGAGCACCCAGAGGAAACCCAAGCAGACTCTAGGAGAAAATGCAAACTACATACAGTCACCCGACGGTGGAATTGAACACAAGTCCCTGGAGTAACCAGTGTGTGTGTGTGTGTGTGTGTGTGTGTGTGTGTGTGTGTGTGTGTGTGTGTGTATATAAGTGTAATGTTCAGACTGGCAGGCTGCCACCGCAAGATCAGTACTTCACTATGCTGGAACAACAACCCGACAATATTGAATGCTGGAAACCTACTGATTAAGATCCAGGGAAAATACTTCTCTTCCGTGAATAATATCATAGGATAGTTTGTAGGAACTGAATTCAAAGTGATCACCTTTTGAGGATTCTGTTTGAAAACTGACTATTGTCAGAGGCTGATTTGCACTCAAGCAAGAGATTAACCATATAGTTGATAAGGTTTTTCAGAACATATGGAGATTTTTTTTAAAAAAGGGTGGTAAAAGCAAGCTATTTGGCCAAACCATTTTCCTCAAAACATGACACAAAGCTTGGTAGTAATTTTGTAACATTTAATAGATTTTTAACAAAACTGTTGAAAAATCTGACATTAATTTCACTGTCAGCGAAGCATAATGTAATAACAGAGCTAGACAGCGACGATGCAAAGATACTTCAAGGGCATTTGGAGAGGTTAAGTCTGTTAGTGGAAATTTAGCAGATGGAATTAATGTGAGGTAAAGTGGAGGTTATCCACTTTGGTAGGAAAAACAGAAATACAAAACTTACTAAGTGGCGAGCAGCTGCAAGGTGTCAAACTTCAAAGGACCGAGAAAAGTCAGTCGAAGTTTACAGGCACGTACAGCAAGTAATTAAGGGGGCAGAGATAATGGGAACTGCAGATGCTGGAGAATTCCAAGATGATAAAATGTGAGGCTGGATGAACACAGCAGGCTAAGCAGCATCTCAGGAGCACAAAAGCTGACGTTTCGGGCCTAGACCCTTCATCAGAGAGCCTGGGCAAGTGGCTTGTTGATCTTTACCTTAAGGGAATCTGAACATAGGAGTAAAGATGTCTAAACACAATTATATAAACCCTTGTTAAGATCATATGGGCAGTTTTGGTCACTTTACCTACTAAGAGATATATTCATAATCGAGGCAGCCACGATGTGGGGGGTGCTGGTGTTGGACTGGGGTGGACAAGGTCAGAATTCACATGAAACCAGGTTATAGCCCAACAGGTTTATTTCAAAACACAAGCATTCGGAGTCTTACGCCTTCTTCATGTGTTAGTGAGAGAGGTAGCATCAGACAGAATTTATAAGTAAAAGTTCAAAGGGTCACAACTCTGCTGAGGATGTACTAAGTGCAGCAAAGATTTTCCAAAATAATTGCTGGCATGTAAGGATTGTTATATGAGGAAATATTAAATAGATTGGGCCTGTATTTTTTGAAGTATAGAAAAATGAGATTTGATCTAATTCAAACATACAGAATTCTTACAAGGTTCAACAGGGTAGGTGTAAGAAGAATGATTCCCCTGTTTGGGATAAGGGGAGAGGAATGATATTCAGGACTGAGATCAATAAATTTCTATATATTAAAAACATAAAGGGATGTGGGAATATTGCAGGAAAATTGTGTTAAGTAAATGATCAGGAATTATTTCACTGCATAATGTAGCAAGCCAAAAGGCTCAATGGTATATCCCCACTCCTATTTCTCATAAGGCCTTAAGTCGCTGGAGTAGAAGCAGGCCATTCAGCCCATTGAGTCTACTCTATTCTTCAATTAGATCATGGTTAATCTGATAACCCTCAAAGTCACTTTCCTACATTTTCCCTGTAATCCCTGACTCACTTACTGAATAAAAATTTCAAACTTGAATATACTCAGCAACACAGCCTCAGCCGCCCTCTTTGGTAAATACAGGGCATTGGTAACTGCAAGTCCAGTTACAGAGAGTATTGGTGAGACCACATCTGGAACACTATGTATAGTACTGGTCCTTGTACCTTTGGAAGCATGTTAATGCATTGGAAGCAGTTAACTGAAGGTTTGCCAAATTATTATCTGGAATGAGCTGACTGCCTTATGATGAAAGGCTAGACAGACGAGGCATGCATTCCCCAGAACAAAATCAGAAATTGCTGGAAATGTCAGCCGGTCTGGCTGCATCTATGGAGAGAAAGCAGAGTTTGGGTCCAGTGGCCCTGCTTCAGAACAGTTGATTACCAGCTTCTGCAGTTCTTTGATTTCATATATTCTCTGGATTTAGAAGACCGAGATGTGATTTAATTGAAACATATGAAAAAATCCCAAGGGGGGGTGACTTTGTGAATGTGGAAAGGATGTTCCCATATTTGGAAGAAATCCAGAACAAAAGGTCATAGTTTAAAATAAGAGATCACCCATCTGACAGAGACAAGAACATTTTTATTTTTCCCTCATGGAAGGTTGAGTGCCTTTGGAATTCCTTTTCTCAAAAGGCATTGAATGCAGAACCTTGATAGTTTTTTTTAAATGCAGAGGTAAATAGACTCTTGGTTAACAAGGGGATGAAAGACTATTGTTGAGCTGAGGTTTAAAAAAAATCAGATCAGTCATGATCTTTTTGAATGGCACAGTATGCCCAAAGGGCTGAATGATTTACTCTTGTTTGTCATTCAGAAAGAATGCCACAGATTCACGAACGTGCACCCTTATTCTGAGATTATACCCATTAGTCATAGACAGTCCCACTAGGGGAAACAAGCTCACCATATCTACCCTGTAAAGTCCTCTAAGAATCCTGTATGTTCAAATAAGATCACCTTCTAAATTATAATGAGTACAGTCCCAAACAATTTTTCACTGCTGTCAGGACTGTTGCAAAACTGTGTAGAAAGAAAACGTAATGAATTAAATATTGTCAGAAGCTCCAAAGTGACAATTTGCTTACTCTTATAGGTCAGACAACATAGAATCATAGACATGTACAGCACAGAAACAGACCCTTCAGTCCAACTCATTCGTGCCTACTGGCTATCGGAAATTAATCTAGTCCATTTGCCAGCATTTTGCCCATATCCCTCTAAACCCTTACTATTCATGTATTCATCCAGATGCCTTTTAAATGTTACAATTGTACCAGTCATCATCACTTCCTCCGCCAGTTCATTCCACACGCGCACTACCCGCTGTGTGAAAACAATTGTTCCTTCAGTTCCTTCTAAATCTTTCCTACGCTCACCTTAAACATATACCATCTAATTTTGGACTGCCCTACCATGGGGAAAAGACCTTGGCTATTCAGCCTATCCATGCTCCTCATGATTTTATAAACTTCTAGAAAGGTTATCCTTCAGTGTCCAATGCTCCAGGGAAAACAGCTCCAGCCTATTTAGCCTCACCCTATAGCTCAACCCTCCGAACCTAGCAACATCTTCGTAAATCTTTTCTGAACCTTTTCAAGATCAACAATATCTTTCCTATAGCAGGGAGACCAGAAATGAATGCAGTATTCCAAAGTGGCCTAACCAATGTCCTGTGGAGTTGCAACACGACCTGGGATGAGAGCGCAGAAGGATGGGTTAGTAAATTTGCAGACGACACCAAGGTCGGTGGAGTTGTGGATAGTGATGATGGATGTTGTAGGTTACAGAGAGACATAGATAAGCTGCAGAGCTGGGCTAAGAGGTGGCAAATGGAGTTTAATGCGGACAAGTGTGAGGTGATGCACTTTGGTAGGAGTAACCGGAATGCAAAGTACTGGGCTAATGGTAAGATTCTTAGTAGTGTAGATGAGCAGAGAGATCTCGGTGTCCGTGTACACAGATCATTGAAAGTTGCCACCCAGGTTGACAGGGCTGTTAAGAAGGCATACAGTGTTTCAGCTTTTATTAATAGAGGGATCGAGTTCCGGAACCATGAGGTTATGCTGCAGCTGTACAAAACTCTGGTGCGGCCGCACTTGGAGTATTGCGTACAGTTCTGGTCACCGCATTATAAGAAGGATGTGGGAGCTTTGGAAAGGGTGCAGACGAGATTTACTAGGATGTTGCCTGGTATGGAGAGAAGGTCTTACAAGGAAAGGCTGAGGGAATTGAGGATGTTTTCGTTAGAGAGAAGAAGGTTGAGAGGTGACTTAATTGAGACATATAAGATAATCAGAGGGTTAGATAGGGTGGATAGGGAGAGCCTTTTTCCTAGGATGGTGACGGCGAGCACGAGGGGGCATAGCTTTAAATTGAGGGGTGAAAGATATAGGACAGATGTCAGAGGTAGTCTCTTTACCCTTAGTAAGGGTATGGAACGCTTTGCCTGCAACGGTAGTAGATTCGCCAACTTTAAGTACATTTAAGTCGTCATTGGACAAGCATATGGACGTACATGGAATAGTGTAGGTTAGATGGGCTTCAGATTGGTATGGAAGGTCAGCACTACATCGAGGGCCGAAGGGCCTGTACTGTGCTGTAATGTTCTATGACCTCTCAACTCCTATAATCAATGCAATGACTAATAAAGACAAGCATACCAACGTTTTCTTCACTACCCTGTCTACCTGTAACTCCACTTTCAAGGAATTATGAAACTGCACTCCAAGGTTTCTTTGTTCAGCAACACTCCCCAGGACCTTACCAGTTCCTCTGCTACTTCTGTTTAATTCACCATTTTGTTCTGTCTTTTTTCCCCTCTTGGTGTTCTCTCCTGAGATAGAACAGCTGGAGGCACAAAATGGAGCAGGGACAGCCAACGGGTGGGAAGCCCGAGCAAAGCAGGACAGTTGTTGGACTCGGGATTGATGAGGGTGGTCTGTGGCTTGCGAACCTGGTCAGACCATGTGTGGAAGACCCCTGCGCTGATCTACTGAATGATTGTAATGCTCATGTTTTTAATCTTGTTGTTATTTTTCTAAACTTATACTATGAACGACTGTAAGTAACATAAAACTTTTTTCCTTCCTTTGTGTCTAAGATCTGTACCTGGTACAAAAACAAAGTTGCTGGAAAAGCTCAGAGATAACAAGGTGTAGAGCTGGATGAACACGGCAGGCCAAGCAGCATCAGAGGAGCAGGAAGGCTGACGTTTCGGGCCTAGACCGTTTTTCAGAAACCATTTCTGAAGAAGGGTCTAGGCCCAAAATATCAGCCTTCCTGCTCCTCTAATGCTGCTTGGCCTGCCGTGTTCATCCAGCTCTACACCTTGTTATCTCAGTTTCTCCAGCATCTGCAGTTCCTACTATCTACTGCTGGAAAAGCTCAGCAGACCTGGCAGCATCTGTGAAGGAAAAAACAGAGTTAATGTTTCGGGTCCAGTGACCCTTCCTCCAAACACAATTGTGGTCTTCCACACATGATCTGGTGGGTTCTGTACCTAGGTACTCTGTTTCTAAGATGGCGCCATATGGGGCACCATTGTAAACTTTTCACTGTACTCCTGTGCTTCCGTACACGTGACAATAAAGGATATTCTATTTCTTAAGTGTTAAAGTCCTGCCCTAATTTGCCCTGCTAAAATGTAGCACCTCACATTTATCTAAATAAAACTCCATTTGCGACTCCTCGGTCCATCTGATCAAGGTCTCTTACTCTTCAAAAACCTTCTTCATGATCCACTATACCACCAATTTTGGTGTTATCTACAAGCATATTAACCATACATCCTGAATTCACATCCAAATCATTTAGATAAATGACAAAAAGCAAAGGACCCACCACCGATACTGCAGCACACCATTGGTCATGGATCTCCAGTCCAAAAAGCAACCCTCCAGCACTATTCCATGTCTCCTACCTTTAAGCCAGTTATGTATCTGAATGCAAAGGGGCTTCTCTCATTTCACAAGGATGGGCTCTAAAATGGTCACAGTTACATCTGTTGATATACTGTCATCGTTTCCAAGGGAGTACTTCTTACTTGTGACATTCATTTCATTCCAAGGTTTTCTATGCTTCCTGCTCATTTTTATGAAATTCATCGGAACGAAGTTATCAACTATGGCTCTTTGTTGGTCTATGTAAGAAAAAATTGTTTTCTGCAATGCTTCATTTATTCCTGTCTATTGTCATGGCATTTTGATCCACAGATATCCGGTATTACAAAATTCTCAGATTTTACTGCACTTTTGTTGGTCTTAAATGTTACAAGAGTACAACTAGGTTTTGCTCATGCTATTTTGAAGGAAGTATTTCAGCTAAACGATTTTCTTTTTCCACTAAGTTCCATAAATTATTTAATCCTATCCTCCAGAAAGTTTTTATCCCTTGGTTCACTAAATTTCCACCTTGTGCAAATAGCCAACTTTCACATGGGATCCTTAACATGAGATCACACTTGACATTGGTCATGGAATAGGAGATTCCCCTAGTGCCCGAGCCAACAGTAATCTCTCATTCCAAGTTATTGTGTTGTAGTAGGGCGACAGTATAATAAAGCACTGACACTAAACCAAGAGAAATATGAACCAATTAAACAGATTCCAGCTACCCAGAGACTTATGGGAAACATAATGAGACTGTGTGAAATGGTGTTAGTACAATGAAGGTTCAAAAACAGAATGAAGAAAATAGGACTGAGAAGTTGAAATGCCCTTAGATGAATCAGAGAGAAACATTCAATTCTCTAGGAAATTCCATTTCAATAAGAATCCAATTAATCCTAACAGAATGCATAATTAAGGATTTTAAACAACCACATTTATGGGAAAGTAAGCATGATGATAAAACAGAACTTAGCAAAGTGCAGCATTGAAACAAAACAATAGGGTTCAAATCGCAAAAACTAACAATTATAGATTTAAGCAACAGAATTCTCTCAAACACTTAAAACTTAAAATCTAATTGAAAAAGATCTTGTTTACTTATAGATATTTCTTTTGGAATATGGACAGAGGCATTGAAAGCTGTGTATATAGTTTGAACACAGAGCAGCAGTAGGCAATTTGGCTCCTCAAGCTTGTGCCACCATTTAATAAAATCATGGCTGAGTGATTGTAAACTCAAATCCATAATCTTGTCTACCCTGATAACTCTTCACAAAGTAACTGTAACAAAATGCATCCATTGCAGTTATCAGTCTGGTAAACCTTTTCTGATCTACAACCTAAGCATTTACATCTATCCTTAAATAAACAGCACAGACTGCAAACAGTATTCTAGATGTCTAGAGCACAAGATAGAGAGACCGCGAGCATGAAGGATAGAGAAAGCATGAGATAAAGACAGCACAAGAGAGACCTAGAACAAGTGTGAAAGAGACAATGAACGTGAGAGACAGCATGCGTGAGGGAGCAAGCGTGAGATGAGACAGAAAGAGAGAGAGGGAGGGAGAGACAGCACGCTCACTGAGGGACAGAAAGCACACAGGAGAGGGCGAGCCCCAAAGAACACGAGACAGAACACAGAACAGTATAGCACAGCCCTTCATGTCTACACCAACCGTGATGCCATTCTCATCAAATCCCATCTACCTGCATGTGATTGATGTGTCTGTATTCCCTGCTGGGTCTAAATGCTCCTTAAATGTTGCTATTGTATCTACTCATACCACCTCCCCTGGCTGTGACATTTCATATCTTTACCATCCTGTGTAAAAAACTTTCCTTGCATATGTCAGTAAACTTTCCCCCTGTAACTATCCACCCTATCAATGCCTCTCATAGAATTATATAATTCTATCTGTTGGTCTTTCAGCTTCTGATGCCGTAGTGAAAACATAGAATCATAGAATCCCTAGTGTGGAGGCAGGCTATTCAGCCCACTGAGTCCACATGAACCTTCCAAACAGCATCCCACATAGACCCACTCCCTACCCTATACGCTATGGGCAATTTAGCATAACCTGCACATCTTTGGGCTGTGGGAGGAAACCGGACACTGAGGAAACCCATACAAACAACCAGTCACCTAGATTGAAATCGAACCCTCGTCCCTGACAATCTAAGTTTGTCCAACTTCTCCTTCTAGCTCATGCACTCCAATCCAGGCAACATCCTCATAAATCTCTGTTGTACCCTCTCCAAAGCCTCCACATCCTTCCCATACTGTGGTGGCCAGAATTGTGCACAACACTCCAAATGTGGCCTATTGTTGACTTCCCTGCTTCTCGAATGCTGTCTCACATACCTGTTGAGTTACACTTCGGATACTCCTTATCCATTCCTGTCACTGCTGGTTTATCATTTCTCTTATTAACACTTTACTCTTTTGCCTTGTCAGAGTATAACTTTGTACGTACTCCAGATAGGGCAAGTATCTTTTCCAAAGGACACTAGTGAAGCAACTATAAAGTTATGTTTGTACAATAATCACACCATTACTCTATCAATTTGATTTTACCATGATGTGATTTGAACTTATGATTCTGCATTATTAAATGGTTATATAAACACTAGATTTCATATCTTAATACTAAAAGTAAGATCTATGAAAGTGACAAAGATAGAAATCATGATCCAGCTAAACAAAACACTGGTCAGGCTACACCCCCGGTGTGAGTAGCTCTGGGCATCACACTTCAGGAAGAACATATTAGTTTTGTAGGAGTTTAGCACAGATTTAAATCAAATTAATATCTGACTGCCAAGAATTAAATGAGCAAAGATCACGCAAGCGAGGGTTTTCTTCTCTGGATCTATATGATTAGGCAGTAATTTGAACAAACTTAAGAGACAAAGGGCAACTGATGACACAGAAAGAAATTACTTCTTCAAGTTGAGAAATCCAGGACTAGGAACAGAGACTTTTCAGAAGGAGTGAAGTTAGGAAACACTTCTACATGCAAAGGGTAGCTGAAGATTGAAACTCTCTTCCAAAAACACTAGTTGAAGAAAGAACAATTGGTCACTTTAAATATGCCACTGATAGTAGATTGTTTGTTAAAAGGGAATAAATTCTTAAGTCATAAGAGCAGAAGTAGGCCATTCAACCTAGGTAGTCTTCTCTGATCAAAGATCATGCCTGATGTGATAATCCTCATTTCCATTTTCATGCCTTTTCCACCCTAATCCTTGATACTCGGACAGATTAAAAATCTGAGTCTTTAACATACTTAACAACACAGCCTAAATAAACCTCTGCCATAAGGAATTCCAAAACTTAACTAAGATAACAAAGAGTGGGGCTGGATGAACACAGCAGGCTAAGTAGCATCTTAGGGGCACAAAAGCTGACGTTTCGGGCCTAGGCCTTTCATCAGAAAAACAGGAGGGGGAGAAGGTTCTGAAATAAATACGGAGAGAGGGGGAGGCGGATCAAAGATGGGTATAGGAGAAGATAGGTGGAGAGGAGACAGACAAGTTAAAGAAGCAGGGATGGAGCCTGTAGAGGTGAGTGTCTACTGGCTCCATCCCCGCCTCTTTAACTTGTCTGTCTCCTCTCCACCTATCTTCTCCTCTACCCATCTTCAATCCGCCTCCCCCTCTTCCCTATTTATTTCAGAACCCTCTTTCCCCATCGCCCCCCCCCCATTCCTGATGAAGGGTCTAGGCCCGAAATGTCAGCTTGAGTGCTCCTAAGATGCTGCTTGGCCTGCTGTGATCATCCAGCTCCACACTTTGTTATCTCAGATTCTCCAGCATCTGCAGTTCCCATTATCTCTGATCCAAAATTTAACTATCCTCTTTGTCTATGTGCTAAGTAAGTGACCCTTTACTCTGGAGATTATGCCCTCTGGTCCTGAAATTATTCACAAAGAAAAACAGCCTCTCCTTGTAGGAACTGCAGATGCTGGAGAATCTGAGATAACAAGTGTAGAGTTGGATGAAGACAGCAGGCCAAGCAGCATCAGAGGAGCAGGAAGGCTGACGTTTTGGGCCTAGACCCCAAAATGTCAGCCTTCCTGCTCCTCTGATGCTGCTTGGCCTATGTTCATCCACCTCTACACCTTGTTATCTCAGATTCTCCAGCATCTGCAGTTCCTACTATCCTTGTCAAGTTCCTCAAGAATCTGAGTAAGAGTCATAACAGACTCAAAACATTAACCCGGTTCCCATCTCCACAAGTAACTGCTAAACCTGAGTTTCTCCAGTATTGTATCAGAGATAATGGGAACTGCAGATTTGTGTTTTGATTTCCAACATCTGGAGCATTTTGCTTTTTTTCCCCTCCAAAACTCAACAAGAATAGATGAGGCAAGGTCACAAATTACCCAAGGAGGACAGAACATACTTGTGGGGCTAAACAGTCACCTTCAAAAGGACTGTAATCTTTCTTTAACAAAACAAAGTACATCACAATGGAAAGAAGTTAAAGTAATATGCGTAATTAGCTTCTTTCAGCCAGTAATCACAGCATATTGGTAACTGAATTGCACTTTTCAGTTTACGAGTGAAAATAAGCAATCCACGATAAAAGATTAGTTGATTAATACACTCCATGCTGGTTCTCTTGCCTGTACCTAGGCATTGCAGTGTCCGTGTGCTGTGCCACGGAATTACAATGCGGATCATGGACTGCAGTTTTCGGCGAATTTTCTTTAACAGTTTGCACAGAGTCAGAATCGGAGTCCTCCATGGTCCCCTGGAGCCTAGGTAGGTATTGTCATCCACTGGAGAGCTTTTCTGAATTATCCACGAAGGCCATCTACTAAAAGGAACATAAATGTTAAGTTGGACGACGTTGCAATGTCAGAATCGCTTCACCTGGTCTTGTCAGTGCTCTCGGTTTCTTGCGTGACTGCGGACTTCTGAAACCGAATTGAGACAGACATCATCTGCAAATGGTCTCCCCCCACCCCGAACGGTGATAGTCGATCAAAAATGAAACAAGGGCGTGCATTGGTTGACAGCAGGTAATAACAAAATGATTCACAAACTTTTTTTTCTCTCAATCAGTTTACAGATGATGAAAATTAGGGCCTCAATTTAAACCAATGGATGCGGAGCGGGGGGGGGGGGGGGGTGTTGAGGAAACAGCATCCATGAAGCCATCAAAGATGCCCCATCCCTACGTGACCGAAACACTGCAGCTTAAGACACTAGTGCAATGCAGAGCTCCTATTTTCGACAACGAGCAAACAAGGCGGTATATGGAGCAAGGAGCGCACTGGGAGCAAGGGGAAGACAGATAAATAAAGTCTAACTGACAAACACCGACCTGACACCGAGGCCGACTTTGAGTCGGATTGGGGAAGAAGGTGTGATCAGGACCTGTCCAGCCCCCACCCAGTACGCTGATTGGCTGGGCTGAGACTAAACGTCCCATTTTTGAACGTTTTCATCGGACGATTGGCCGCTTCACCTGTCGATCACGTTGCCATCCGGCCAATAGCAGCAGCCCTCTGCGGAGCGGCGTCCACTGGATGAAAATGCGCGCAGTTCATGACAGCCGCTAACGGATTCCAACAATTGTCTGGCCCCGCTCAATAATAAACGTGTGACTCATTATTAAAAACCGCAATCGCGGTGATTATTTCGGCAGGTTTCCAGTGGACCGTCAGATTTTCAGTTCCCAGCGCGTAACTGCCCGCGCGGCCGTTTATTTTCATCCGCCTCGAGCTGCCAACGGACTGTCGCTCTGCACGAGTTCATTGGTGCAGGGCCCTGCCCCTCCCCGGGAGGCGGGAACACCTGCATTCGCTCAGAACCACGACGAGGGATGGCTGCTTGTTGGCGAAACATAGTTCATGGCGAAGGTAGGGCTGACAAGGTCAAAAAAAAACCCGTAAGGAGCATAACGTCCCTTGGTGACTGATATTATTTTGCCCCCTTTTGGTTTGACAGTAGACTTGTTCCCTCGATTCTGCTCCGCCATTCGGTGCGACCACTGCTATTCTTCCTCATGATGTGGAAGTGCCTGTGCTGGACAGGGTCATATGACACCGTCCAACAGGTTTATTTGAAATCAAAGCTTTCGGACTGCTTCACCTGACTAAACAGTGTTGTGGCTGTTCCCCCACGGACTCCCTTACTTTGGCTGCGAGTGAGCGTGAACTCTCCTCTCTCCCTATCTTCTCCTTTATCCATCTTCGGTCCGCCTCCCCCTCTCTCCCTATTTATTACGGTTCCCTCTCCCCATCCCCCTTTTCTGATGAAGGGTCCAGGCCCGAAATGTCAGCTTTTGTGCTCCTGAGATGCTGCTTGGCCTGTTGTGTTCATCCAGCTCCACACTTTGTTATCTTGGATTCTCCAGCATCTGCAGTTCCTACTGCCTCTGATCTCAAATCGAAGTTTTGTCTGTTTCTGCCTCGGTAATATTCCTTGTCGGGCATCCATACTGTTCTGAGAATCCTAAAAAGATTGATAGTCTTATTTTCCGTGAAGATATTTTTAGGTGTACCAGTTACCTACCCCGAGGACTGCAACGGTTCAAGAAGGTATTTCATCGCCACCACCTTATGGGAATAGGAGTAGGCCATTTAGCCCCTCGAACTTGTCCTGCCAGACACTGAAATCATAGCTGATCTATGGCCTAACTCCATATTCCTGCTCTTGACCGTTATTCCTTAACATCTTTTGCTGAACAAAGAAACAATTAGCTCTGACTTAAAATTAACAACTGATGAAGCATTCATTACCATTTGTGAAAGAAAGTTCCAAACCTCTACCACTCTGTGTGGAAGTGCTTCCTAACATCAGAGTGGTCTGGCACTGATTCTCACACTCTACTCTGTCATTCTAGAATCCCAACCAGTGGAAATAATTTATCTATCCTGTTAATATCTTGAAGATTTCAATCAGATAACACCTTAACCCTCTAAATTCTAGAGAAAACAGCCTTAACTTGTAAAAACATATCTACTCCAAAACTTTAAAAAAACTATCCTCAATTTAACCCCTGAAGTTCAGGTATCATTCTCGTAAACCTATGTTGCACTCCCTCCAAAGTCAATATATCCTTCCTGTAAATCAGCTCACCACTGCAGGTTGGGTCAAAGCTTTTGAAGGCTGAAGGTCAACTGTGGATTGGCTGAGGCAGCAACACCCACATCACATAAGTGAATTAAAAAATAATTTTGTCCTTCTCTCAGTCCCAGTGATTGCCTCCTTACCCATCCCCTTCATTCCAAGACTGTGACTGGTCTTCTAGATTCCAGAACCACACTATTTCCAGCCTGACAGACCCCTATCTACAGCTTAACATCTTTGATTTAGTCAAACAGCATGAAAATAAAGGCAGAGATAATGGGAACTGCAGATGCTGGAGAATCCGAGATAACAAAGTGTGGAGCTGGATGAACACTGCAGGCCAAGCAGACCTACCAATCTTCTTCACCATCTTCTGTTTTAATCAAAAAAAATGCAGAGTCAGCTATTTTCAGGCATGTTTTAGGATAATTCCAGCCATCTTATCTGGTAAAAACAAGGAAAATTTGGTTTTAGTGTTATCATATTTGTCATCTGTAAACTCAGTATTGGTCTCGTGACCAAAGTGTAATCTTCATAATCTCATTTTAGTTGTTTCTCATAAAATCATAGAATTTTTAGATAATCTTAATCAACCGATTCAGAGATGTTATGATATGCCACTGGAGAGATGGGACTCAAACTTGGACTTCTTTAGCCAGAGTAGAGGCACAGCCTGTACATCAGAGAGTGTTCCAAGATGGAGGCAGAGTAGCAAGGCAGCATGTGGGCTTTTGCTGAGGCTCATCTGCTCCCATCTGATTTTCTTTTTTGTTTTACTTCTGTTTCTTTTTTGTTTCTGTTTTCTTTGGTGTCAGCAGCATCAGCGCTGCAGCCAGAGCGGGCCATGTGTGGAGTAGTGGCAGCCTCCAAATGGTTGGAGGTAATCGCAAATGTCAACTTTGCCAATTGGAGGCAGTGGCAGCAGCAGCAAAGACGTCCTCCTGGCATTTTGGCCTAGCAGCAGCAGACTCTTCAAGAAAGGGTGCCAGCAAGGCAACATCCTGGAGAAGCGCAGCCAGAGCAGGATCTTGGCAAGGTAGCAGAGCTAAGGACTCCCATTTGCGGTAGGCTTGGAGAGGGGACTGCTGATATTGGCAAGGCAGTAGCTGCAGTGGCAACCGCAAGGTATGCCTGGAACAGGGACTCCTGGCATCATTGGAGCAGCAGCAGTGCCAGAGTTTCCTGACTGTAGTATTGGTAGGTGTGGAGTGAGGACTGTTGGTTAGTGGTGAATCAGCAGCAAGGGCAAGGATCTTCTGGTTACAGTGCGAGTGTGGATTCTGTATGAGTGGCAGCAATGTCAGCCCGGCGCCGAAACAGTGACGATTCCTATGATGATGTGTCCGGAGCAGACAGCGGCAAGGTGGTGAAGGAGGGGTAGCAGCACACTCATCGTGTAGCTGGTGAGGTGACTCAGGACCTCGTGATAGAGGTGGCAAAACTAAGATAAATTCTCTTTCAGTTTTTTTTTACTCTCTTAAACTGTTCAGAATGGTGCCAGATTGTGGCAGCAGTTGAAGCTCTTCACTGTAAAATGCGAGGGACAATAAATTAATCAAACATCAAGACCCACAGCCAAAGAGTATTATAGAAGGAAAACGTCCTATAGCCCACTATATCTGCTCCGGTCATCAAACATCTATTTATTCTAATCCCTTTTTCCACCATTTGGCTCATAGGCTGATATGTTAGGACTTTTAAAATGCTCCCTTTTCTTCCTTGCTCCTTTTGTTGTTCTTTTCCTGCACTTTCCCTTTGTATTCTTTCTTGTTTTCAATTTTGATGATGGATAAATTTCCAGAATATGAATTTCTGTGCTTTTTGTACAAATGTATATACTTTTTTTTGTAAATCAGTTTGTCAACAGGAAAGCAAAGTTTACAAGTACTTCCTTGAAAGGTAGCAAAACGTACAAAAAAAGTTAAAGTAACACCAAATTAATTTTTAACAAAAGAAATATAATCCAACTTTTAAATTTTTGTGTCTAACAAGATTAAGTGACATTCTCCGAGGTAGTAAGAACTGCAGATGCTGGAGTCAGAGATAACACAGTGTCGCGCTAGAGGAACACAGCAGGCCAAGCAGCATCACAGGAGCAGGAAAGTTGACATTTCGGGTCAGGACTCTTCTTCAGAAATCAGTTTTTAATGCCAGCACTTGCACTTTCTGAAGACATTAAAAACCGATTTCTGACGCAAAACATCAACTTTCCTGCACCCCTGATGCTGCATGGCCTGCTGCATTCCTACAGTTTCACACTATGTTGTAGGTGATAATCTATTCTATGCAGAAGGTCAAGGAAGATATCCACAAATGCAGATTGAGCTGCTGACTGTTGGCAGCAATTTCCTATTTGTTTTCAGATTTCCAGCATTTGCAATTTTTGAATCTGCATTCAAATTCTTCCGTTAGACAACAACGCCTTTTTAAAAGTATTCTCCATCCCTTCTCTGAGAGATTGCAGGAATAACGCCTGATACTTCACGTTGTGAGATATGCTAGAAATTTAAAATTCAGAAGCAGTTAGGCACATTTTTAATTATTACATGAAAAATTGAAGGATAGATTAATCATTTGACAAGTGATCTCAAAATATTTCTATTGGCCCACACTGTGTATGCATATGTACTTGAACAGAGTTCATGCATTTGACAGTAAAATGATAAGACAAAATGCAGTATGAGTGATTATATGGTTGAGGTTATTTCCTTGGCTGTTGAATGACGGTAGATGTTTATAAAGAATATGTACACATTTAGAATGCATTTACTGTTTAGTGAATGTGCAACACATTTGGTTCAAAAAGTGTCACAATAACTACATCTGTGGCTCATCAGTTTCTATTGGATCATGTAGTATATACACTACATACTGGACCATCTGACCTAGAGGTAGGGACACTGCCACATGTCACGAGACCCCCAGCATTCCTTCTTAAGACTGATATCCTGCAAACCCTGGTTTAAAGTGCATGTATTCTTCAGGTGTCTGCAGGCCTGCTTTGTCTGATGCCGTCTTGTCCAAAATGAATTGCCTACCAATAATCACAAGTATATCATTAGGGAAGTATGATGCTTAACAGTCTATTAAGTTGTTATGTCTAAATATGTAAGAAAAGGGATGTAACTTCTATAAATGGACTTTTTTATACTGTTGGGGCCATGAAAATAAAAGTTGCGTTGTGTTTTTTTCATGATGATTACCTAGATTCTAAAATGAACAACTCTTATTTGGATAAGACATTGAACCATGGAATCAAAATCCACCAATTCTTCCCACTTTGAGAATTATAGAATCATAAAGTACAGCTCATCAAGTTGGTATCACCAAAAACGTACTATCTACACTAGTCCAACTTTTCTGCATTATTCCCATAGCTGTGAAAGTTATGATATTTCAGGTGTTTATCTAGTACTTTTGAAGATTAAGGTTTCCCTGCTCAATTACCCTTTAAAATTATGCTCCCATGTTATTGGCCTTTCAACTAAAGGGAACAACTGCTTTCTGTACGCTCTGTCCATACCTGTCAAAATCTGATAAACTTCCGTCCTCCACAGCTGAAATGTTACATCTCGGGCAACATCCTGGTGAATCTCCTTTGCACTCCCTCCAGTGCAATGATATCTTTCCTATAGTGAGATGATTAGAACTGCCACAATACTCCAACTGTGACCTAACTAAAGTTCTGTAAAGCTCCAACATGACCTCCCTGCTGTTACAGTCTATGCCATGACTAACAAGGTCTCTCTGTACCTCTAAGATTCCAAATATCTTGCTTTTCATTGAGTATTCCCTTGTTCTCTTTTCTGAAGTGCATCACCTCACGTTATTGTTAAATTCCATCTGCCGTTGATCTCTCAATCTGACCAATCCATTTATATCTTCCTGTAGGCTAATGCCTTCCTTCTTAATGTCAGCCACCCAGTCGTCTTTTTGCCATCCACAAATTTACTTACTGTCCTTCCTACATTCTCATCTATATAATTTTATGAATATCACAAACAATAAGGGACCCAGCACTGATCCCTGTGGTACGCCCCTGCACACTAGGCTTCTGTCATACAAACAGCCTCCACCACCATCCTATCGCTATCATTCTGTTCTATCCTATTAGCAAATTTTGGATCTATCTTGCCAAGTTACCCTGGTTCCCTTGAGCTCTTACCTTTAATAGTTTACTCTGTAAGACTTTGTCAGAGGCTTTGCTGAAGTTCATATAACTGCCCTACTCTCATCCAAACACATGGTTATCTCCTTAAAATTAAACTAGATTTGTTAGGTACGACTGCCCTCTGACAAACCCGTGCTGACTATGCCTGATCAAAAGTTTTTTCTCTAAATGAAGATTAATTTTCTTCTTTTTTCTTTCCCCAATAGTTTCCCTACAGATTCACTAAGCTGTATCTGCCAACGTTCTTTTAAAGTGGAAGCACATTATTTATTTGTCATATGTACTAAGTATAGAAATACATAAGTACGACAAAAAGTACACAAAGTTGCCATTCACTTGTGCCCACTTGGTTTTAAAACCTAGAATTAAAAGATGTAACAGAGCCAAAAAGGTAAACAAGGAAAAGAAAAGTCTAGATCGCAGAATCCCCAAGTCCTATCTTCATAATGGTGTCGGCCCACTCCAATCACTAGGACCTTCGGGAGGCCACTGCCATGCGAAAGGCCCACCGTGCCACCTACTGGCCTGCTCTCTCTGCTGCCTTACTGGCCTGCAGTCGCTGCCAAACCAGCCCACGCTCGATCCACTGTCGCTGCAGAACATGACCCGCATGCTCACCTCCCGCCACATGGTTCATGGTTGCGACCTGACTCCTTAGGTAGGTAGTTAAAAGTGCTGCGAGTGTATAATTACTGCAGAGAAGAGAGCGAAGAAGAAACAAAGAAAGGAAAAGGAAAGGGAACTAGCGGGCACAGTGGAGGCCCAAATGAGATGATTTCCCTGACACAATCTTACCGAACATGTTGTCCAGTCCTCTGCATCTCTGCTGTGGCCAGATTTTATAAATTTGTTTCAGGCCCCTGTAATTTCCTCACTTGTCTCCCACAACAACCTGGTACGCAACTCCTGCAGACCTGGGGATTCGTCCCCTTTTAGATCCACCATAAGTTTCAATGCACCAATACCTCCTCACTACTTACATTAATTTGCTTAAGAACTTCACAGTTTATCTTGTCGAATTCTATACTTGCATCCTCCTTCTCTCCAGTAAAGGCAGGTGTAAAGTACACATTAAACACTCTGCCAGTGTTCTCTGGCTTTACACACAAATTGCCCCCTTGGTTCATAATATGTCCTACTCTTTCCCTAGATACTGTCTTCTCCATGATAAACTTGTAGAATATCTTGTGCTTCTCCTGAATCTTGCCCATTAGCATTTTCACATACTTTCCTCTTTCCTTTCTTGAATCCCCCTGTACTGCTTCAGGGTCTCTGTTGTTTTACTTCCTTTGTGCCTGTTAAATGCCTCTTTTCCTTCTTAAACAGCCCTGAATATTTCTGGACACCACGCTTTCCTGGGTTTGTTGCACCTACATTTCACCCAGCAAGATGCGATGGAGTTCCTCTTCTCCACTTCTTCCTTTCCTTTTTTCTATCTTTTCTTCTCTCCAGTTAGGCCTGGAAGCGACTCCTGGAACAGCCACAGACACGGGCTGCAAGTCCTGGAGCAGTGTGTGGGGCTGCGAGTCCCGGGAGGAGACTGGCATGGGGCTGGCAGTCCTGAAACTTAGCTTGGAGCAGCTGAGTGCCAGTAGGGAACAGACTTGCAGTGGAGCAGGGCTGGCAGTTGGACTGGAGTTTGAAGGAGGCTGTGTGCTGAGCTGGCACAATGTAATGTTTATTTGAAGTTTTTAAACCTGACTAACGTCAATGTTTTAATGATGGTTTATTCCTAACTTTCATTTTAAACTCTGTAAAGTAATGCAAATGCTTTTTAATTCCTGATTTGTACCTAGGTACTTGTACCTAAGATGGTGCCATAAGAGGCATTAATTGTGAAAGCTTTTCACTGTACTTCTACAATGGAGTGTATGTGACAAAAAAGGATATTCTATATTCTAAAGGGAATATGCTGGGTTTAAACTCCCTCAGTACCTTTTTGACTGCGTCTCACTGTTCTATGGCAGATTTCCCCTCAAGTAGCTTTGCCCAGCATAGCTTAGCTAAATCTTGCCTTAGTTAATAACGTATGCCTTATCCCAGTCTGAAACCTCTTTTTTTTGCAGACCATCTTTCTCCTTTTCCATAACAACCTGAAACATTACAGTTTTGTGGTCGTGAAAATACCCTGCCCCCGACAGTCACCTCAGCAGTGAGCAGAGGCGAAATAAACTTTATATGTCACTTTGTAATGAAGAATGAATTTAAAAATCACCATTGCTTTCCCTATGTTTTCTATGTCTTGTAAATATTGATTGTGAAATGTGCTGATCAACAGTTGGTGCTTTGGAATGAAGCGGGAAGAATCTGTGCATCATGTGATCATTGTATCTCAGCCTTCATAGGAGTCTAATCAAAATTGAAACTTTTACATGCATTTTGTAATTCCTAATCTTTTCTGATAAAAATAAACTAAACTTGTACTCTTTTTTTGGGGCCATTAATCATTTTAAAGTAGCGATCATGTGACAGTTTGGCTAGCTATCTTGTGGTGCAGCTATTTCACCAGTGGCCTCAAGTTATTTTCTAGGCCATTTAGAAGAAAACAACCAAATGCAATCAGTACCACTCATTTAATGGTGTCAAATAACATTGTAGCTGCAGTAAGTGGGAGCATTAGATGCTTCTTTATGCTGTCATAATAGAACAAATAACAGAAAACAAAGGAGGAAAAATGTGTGGCTGAGAAGGATTGAGATTGGAATGGAAGTCTCGATCTTCAGGAAGTGATAATATAAAATTATGGGAAATAGCAAGTATATGCTCTGAAATGATTTCTGTGCAGTCATTGCAGGAATAATGCTAGAGTTCTGTGATAGTAAAATATTAGAGAATGTTACTGTTAGTTTGTTATCCCTGTACAGAAACATAGAACCAATTTTTTTTTGTGAAGATGTTTTGTTGGATAAGGTTAGCTTTATGGATCAGAATTTGATGTCAGCAGATGGCAGGTATCAAGACAAGAAATGTGAAAGAGCCAGGTATTTTTATGTCTGTAACGGAAACCTGAACAAACATGACTTGTTTTTACTTGTACTGTTGGCAGCTTCCATGACAGATGATTAGTCCAATGACAACAACCATCAATAAAATGGTATTAGGGCTGACAAAAGGGCCTTGATCATAGCAGGAGAAGTAAGTAGATAGCATTTAAGCATCTGCTTCCCTGTGTTTACTTTTAACCAATTAACTAACATTATTTTGTATTTTTCAGAAATTTTAAACCAACCTCTGCATCCAATGACTGCCTCCGTTTTATATAATTGGTTACTGTCATTAACAAGAGCACAGGCACTTTCTTTGCGAAAGTGGAATTTCACCAGTCCAGCAAAGCCATTACTGGGCGTCAAACATGCACCTTTGTCGATGCCTTTTGCTGGGAAAAAGAGATTTGTGGACTTGCCTGTTATAGTAGAGGATGAATTAGAGGAACAGTTTGTTCGAGGACGTGGTCCTGGGGGCCAAGCAACCAATAAAACCAGCAACTGTGTAGTGCTGAAGCATGTTCCAACTGGGATTGTCGTGAAGGTAGCTGTTTGTAAAGGCAATTCTAAGCAAAATATGCAGTAAAAATTGATGTAGCATGCTTTTTATGACTTCTTACTGTCATGCAGGCTCAACTATTTGTAAACAAAGATTCTGTGTTTATTTCCTTTCCAGTGCCATCAAACCAGATCAGTAGATCAGAACAGAAAAATAGCCAGAACAATTTTACAAGAAAAGCTTGATGTACATTACAAAGGTCTAAACAGTGAAGTTGTGAAGCAAAAACAAGCGCAGCAATGGAAAAAACAAGAGAAGAAAAGAAAAGCAAAAGATAATTTAGAAAGAAAAAGACAATTTAAAAATCTTTTAGAATCTACAGATGCCACTGAATGAAAAAGTAACTTGTTGATTCATTGCAAGGTTTTTATTCTTTTTAACCAGCAGAAAGCAGATTTGGACTATATAATTAAGAAAAGACTTACCTTTAACATGGTAACTTTGAAATTAAAATGCAATAAATATCTAAAACACTGATTCAAAACATAAGTAGTGTTACTTGTGCATCTTCATGTGAGAGTTAGAAGTAGTGGATTCACGTTCCACTGCTGGTTGTGATCTAATGATCTCATCCTGTATTTGGTGTAAATTAAGTGGACAAATGTAAGGTTACTCACTTCAGAAAAAAAAACAAGAAGGCAGATTACTACCTGAATGGCTGTAAATTGGGAGAGGGGAGTGTGCAGCAGGACCCAGGTGTCCTTGTGCACCAGTCACTGAAGGTAAGCCTGCAGGTGCGGCAGGTGATAAAGAAGGCAAAATGGTATATTGCAACAGATTTCAAGGACAGGAACAGGAATGTGTTGTTGCAGTTACACAGAGCCTCCGTGAAACTGCACCTGGAAATATCGTGTGCACTTTTGGTCTCCTTTTCTGAGGAAGGATGGTCTTGCACGTGAGGCAGTGAACTGAAGGTTTACCGGGCTGATTTGGAGAGATTGACTGACTAGGTTAGGATTGTTTTTACTGGAGTTCACATGAATGAGGGGGAAACCTCATAAAGACTTAGAAAGTTCTAACAGGACTGGACAGGATCAAAGCAGGGAGGATGTTCCCAATGGTGGGTGTGTCCTGAAGTTGAGGATTTGGGGTAGACGATTTAGAATGGAGATGTGGAGACATTTTCACACCCAAAGAGTGGTGAGCCTGTGGAATTCATTACCACAAGATAGTTGATGCCAAAACATTGAATGTATTCAAGAGGCAATTAGATATAGCACTTGGGGTGAATTGAATCAAAAGTTATGAGAGGAAAGCAGGATTGGGCTATTGAGTTTGATCATCCATGATTGTGATGGATGGCAGAGCAGGCTCGAAGGGTCAAATGGCCTCCTCCTGCTTCTATCTTCTATGTTTGTGTTGGATGAGCTGCCTTTTGGATGATTGATGGGTGCAGTCTGTTTTAATTTTCTATAAAGAGTTTAATCTGGACCCTAGTGTCTGACCTAAGAGAATTCAACACCATAATTTTTAGCAGGATTACTGATGTTGCAATCTTCCTGCTGTTGGCTTCCTAACTGGAGTCCTCTGTGTTTATTGTCACAATGCTGCCAGATTAATCACGGGTAAGCAGCTCAGCTACCTGACTTGGAGAGGTTAGCAGTGCTGAGGCAGATTGAAATCCACGAGCGCACCTCAACATGGTGACGCCCAAAGGCATAGACATCAAAACATTCATGGGAATGAAGCTGATCAGCTCCTTGGAAATATGTAATTTTGGTTCCACCAACACTGCCCAGCTCTTGACCACTTTACAACCTTGGTCCAAACGTGGAAAAAAAGCTTAACACCATTAGCGAGGTGAGAGTGCCTGTGCTTAACTTAGTGTGGCATCACAGACCGCACGTGAAACAAGAATCAATCAGAATCAGTGGAAGTGGGACAGGGACTCTCTAGTCACTAATGTTATACTGAGCACAAAATCAGGCAGTAGTGGTTGTTAATTGTGCATCTCGAAAATCATCAATGGAGGAATTCGTCAGTGTAGTCTCTTAGGTGCAACCATCTTCAGTTGCTTCAACAATAATCTTCCCGCTATTATGTCGTCAGAAATGGGGTGTTAGAGCATTCATTATTCAATGTTCAGCAATATTTGCAACTCTTCAGATATTGAAGCTGTCCATGGACCAGATGATTTGATTTGTTTTGATTAATTATTGTCACATTTACCAAGATGCAGTGAAAAGTATTGTTTTGTGCATTCTCGGAGTAGATTGTACTGTACAAAGTGGGCTAATAACTGCCAGTAACATTTGTGCCACACAGGTAGAAGGCAATCCGGGAAAAAGAATACTGAAAGCCTGAAGACAGTCAGTTGATTTCTCTCACCAGTTGCTGTAAGCTGTTGTTTTTAATTAATAAGTCACAGACTATAAGTTGTGAATCTGTTGCTCTGTGCCTCCTGTAATCAAGTGAAAGAACCTGGAGATGAGAGCTTTGAAACGCAGCAAATCATGACAAGCCACATCTCTCTGAACCCTGTGGGCAGGGACCATTAAACATCCCAGTTTTCCCTCCATCCTTTGCACCTGTTTTATTTTTGTGAACTGAGAAATTTTATAAGGGTGTGGTTTAACAAGTAGAGTTGTATAAAGTCCTAAAAGGGGAGGGCGAACAGCCAGAAATCGTGTTACATATTGGCACAAATGATATAGCCAGAAATAGGTTTGAGGATATAAAAAGTGATTTCAGGGAGTTAGGATGGAAGCTGCAGAGCAGGACGAACAGAGTAGTGTTCTCTGGTTTACTACCGGTGCCACGAGATAGCGAGGTGAGGAACAGGGAGCGGGCACAGCTGAACACGTGGCTACGCAGCTGGTGTAGGAGGGAGGGCTTCAGATATGTTGATAATTGGGATGCCTTCTGGGGAAGGTGGGACCTGTACAAGAAGGACGGGTTGCATCTGAACTGGAAGGGGACCAATGTCCTGGGTGGAAGGTTTGCTCGAGTAGTTCGAGAGGGTTTAAACTAGTATGACAGGGGGGTGGGAACCTGAGCTGTATACCAGAGGTGAGTGTTGATGCAGGTGAGGCAGTAGCAAGAGGTAGACCAGCTAGTGGGAAGCATTTTCCTGGGAAGGAACCAAGGGATCGGTTAAAGTGTGTTTGCTTTAATGCAAGGAGTATCAGGAATAAAAGTGATGAACTTAGAGCATGGATCAGTACCTGGTGCTATGATGTTGTGGCCATAACAGAGACATGGGTTTCTCATGGGCAGGAATGGTTGCTGGATGTTCCAGGGTTTAGAACATTTAAAAGAATAGGGAGGGGGGGGAAAAGAGGAGGCGGTGTAGCACTACTAATCAGAGAGGGTATCACAGCTACAGAAGCTTCCTTTGTCGAGGAAGATCTGCCTACTGAGTCAGTATGGGTGGAAATTAGGAACAGCAAGGGAGTAGTCACCTCATTAGGGGTTTACTACAGGCCCCCCAATAGCAGCAGGGAGATTGAAGAAAGCATAGGTCGACAGATTTTGGAAAAGTGCGCACGCAGTAGGGTTGTTGTAATGGGTGACTTTAACTTTCCTAATATTGATTGGAACTTCCTTCGAGCAGAAGATTTGAATGGAGCTGTTTTTGTAAGGTGTGTTCAGGAGGGTTTCCTAACGCAGTACGTTGACAGGCCGACGAGGGGAGAGGCCATTCTAGACTTGGTGCTCGGAAACGAGCTGGGGCAGGTATCAGATCTTGTGATGGGAGAGCATTTTGGTGATAGTGACCATAACTGCCTCACATTCTACATAGCTATGGAGAAGGAGAGGATTAGGCAAAATGGGAGGATATTTAATTGGGGAAGAGGAAACTATGATGCGATTAGACATGAGTTAGGAAGCATGGACTGGGAGCAGTTGTTCCATGGTAAGGGAACTATAGACATGTGGAGACGGTTTAAGGAACAGTTGTTGGGAGTGATGAGTAAATATGTCCCTCTGAGACAGGCAAGAAGGGGTAAGATTAAGGAACCTTGGATGACGAGAGCGGTGGAGCTTCTAGTGAAAAGGAAGAAGGTAGCTTACATAAGGTGGAGGAAGCTAGGGTCAAGTTCAGCTAGAGAGGATTACATGCAGGCAAGGAAGGAGCTCAAAAATGGTCTGAGGAGAGCCAGGAGGGGGCACGAGAAAGGCTTGGCAGAAGGAATCCGGGAAAACACAAAGGCATTTTACACTTACGTGAGGAATAAGAGAATGGTCAAAGAAAGAGTAGGGCCGATCAGGGATAGCATAGGGAACTTGTGTGTGGAGCCTGAGGAGGTAGGGGAAGCCCTAAATGAGTTTTTTGCTTGTGTCTTTACGAAAGAAACGAACTTTGTAGTGAATGAAACCTTTGAAGAGCAGGTGTGCATGCTGGAATGGATAGAGATAGACGAAGCTGATGTGCTGAAAATTTTGTCAAACATTAAGATTGACAAGTCGCCAGGCCCGGATCAGATTTGTCCTCGGCTGCTTTGGGAAGCGAGAAATGCAATTGCTTCGCCACTTGCGAAGATCTTTGCATCCTCGCTCTCCACTGGAGTCGTACCTGAGGAGTGGAGAGAGGCAAATGTAATTCCTCTCTTCAAGAAAGGAAATAGGGAAATCCCCGGCAATTATAGACCGGTAAGTCTCACGTCTGTCGTCTGCAAGGTGTTAGAAAGGATTCTGAGGGATAAGATTTATGACCATCTGGAAGAGCATGGCTTGATCAAATACAGTCAACACGGCTTTGTGAGGGGTAGGTCATGCCTTACAAACCTTATCGAGTTTTTTGAGGATGTGACTAGAAAGGTTGATGAGGGTCGAGCTGTGGATGTGGTGTATATGGACTTCAGTAAGGCATTTGATAAGGTTCCCCATGGTAGGCTCATTCAGAAGGTCAGGAGGAATGGGATACAGGGGAACTTAGCTGCTTGGATACAGAATTGGCTGGCCAACAGAAGACAGCGAGTGGTAGTAGAAGGAAAATATTCTGCCTGGAAGTCAGTGGTGAGTGGAGTTCCACAGGGCTCTGTCCTTGGGCCTCTACTGTTTGTAATTTTTATTAATGACTTGTACGAGGGAATTGAAGGATGGGTCAGCAAGTTTGCAGACGACACAAAGGTCGGAGGTGTCGTTGACAGTGTAGAGGGCTGTTGTAGGCTGCAGCGGGACATTGACAGGATGCAGAGATGGGCTGAGAGGTGGCAGATGGAGTTCAACCTGGATAAATGCGAGGTGATGCATTTTGGAAGGTCGAATTTGAAAGCTGAGTACAGGATTAAGGATAGGATTCTTGGCAGCATGGAGGAACAGAGGGATCTTGGTGTGCAGATACATAGATCCCTTAAAATGGCCACCCAAGTGGACAGGGTTGTTAAGAAAGCATATGGTGTTTTGGCTTTCATTAACAGGGGGATTGAGTTTAAGAGTCGTGAGATCTTGTTGCAGCTCTATAAAACTTTGGTTAGACCGCACTTGGAATACTGCGTCCAGTTCTGGGCGCCCTATTATAGGAAAGATGTGGATGCTTTGGAGAGGGTTCAGAAGAGGTTTACCAGGATGCTGCCTGGACTGGAGGGCTTATCTTATGAAGAGAGGTTGACTGAGCTCGGTCTCTTTTCATTGGAGAAAAGGAGGAGGAGAGGGGACCTAATTGAGGTATACAAGATAATGAGAGGCATAGATAGAGTTGATAGCCAGAGACTATTTCCCAGGGCAGAAATGGCTAGCACGAGGGGTCATAGTTTTAAGCTGGTTGGTGGAAAGTATAGAGGGGATGTCAGAGGCAGGTTCTTTACGCAGAGAGTTGTGAGAGCATGGAATGCGTTGCCAGCAGCAGTTGTGGAAGCAAGGTCATTGGGGTCATTTAAGAGACTGCTGGACATGTATATGGTCACAGAAATTTGAGGGTGCATACATGAGGATCAATGGTCGGCACAACATTGTGGGCTGAAGGGCCTGTTCTGTGCTGTACTGTTCTATGTTCTAGTTGTATGTTGACAGTATATAGTTGTTTATCTATTCCTAGATTCTATTTATATATAATAAATAGCAAGCCTAATTAAGTACAAAAACCTGATCCATGCTTTGTTAATTTTGGTCTTTTAATAAAATCTTTAACTGTTTGTTACAACTCTGGAAATAGTGGGGCTTGACATCCAGTGCGCTACATCAATGAGGCTTGACACAGGGAACCAAGAGACCATGCAGCCCTAGTCTATGACAGTGTATATATTTCACACAAGTGGGATGCAGTAGTTAGCACTGCTGCTTCACAGTACCAGGGACCCAGGTTCAATTCCACCCTTGGGTGACTGTGTGAAGTTTGCAGTGTCTGAAATTACTGGAGAAGCTCCGGTTTGGCAGCAGCTGTGGAATCTGAGTCTGTCACTGGAGCTCTGAAGTTATATTGAACTTGAAACATTAACTGTTCTCTCATAAGGCACTGCTAGATTTTCAGCATCTGTAGAACTTTGCTTTTATTTGAGCAGCAGAAGGATCTGCGTATCCTGGAGCATCAGTTACAAAAGGTTATTAATGCAGGCACATACATATCAGAATGTTATAGTTTATTGTAAAGGGAACTGAATACAAAAGTAGGGAAATTATACAGCATTGATGAGACCACATCTGGAGTACTGTGTACAGTTTTAGTCTCTTTACTAAAAAGGACAATACAGTGGAACCTTTTGAGGGATTTTCTTGAGTAACATGTGGGTTAACTTAAGTCTTGCCTGTCCAGTCTTTCATCTTATATGAAAGATGACTTGATTGAATCATAAAAGATTTTGGAGAGTGGGAATCCTAAGGGGTGTAGAAGGCAAGTATGTTTCTGCTTATGGGAGAACTAAGGATTACTCAAAATGAGGGATCACTCACTGAAGATAGAGATGAGAATTTTTAAAGGGTCTTCTCAAAAAATGCAGTGTGAATAGAATCTTTGCAATCTTTTGTGAAAAAGGCAGGTTGATTCTGGATAAGCAAGGAGTCTGTGTGGGTTTCTTCAGAGTGCTCCGGTTTCCTCCCACAGTCCAAAGATGTGCAGGCGAGGTGGATTGGCTGTGCTAAATTGTCCATAGTGTCCAGGGATGTGTAGGTATGGTGGGTTTATTGGGGGATGGGTCCGGGCGAGATGCTCTGAGGTTCAGTGTGGACTTGTTGGGCCGAAGGGCCTGTTTCCACACTGTAGGGATTCTGTGGAGTCTACACCATTGTCACTGGATCAAACTCCTGGAACTGTCTTTCTAACAATATTGTGGGATGTACAACTCTACGTGTATGAAAGCAGTTCAAAGAAACAGGTTATCACTACTTTCTCGAAGGTAATTAATGTGCAAACAAAACAAATTAGCAGTAGGCCATTCAGTCCTTCAAGTCTGTTCCACCATTCAATAAGATAATGGCTAATCTGATTACTCCACATCGGTAGCTAGCCCCTTGTTTATCCAGAATCAACCTGACTTTTTCACAAAAGATTGCAAAGATTCTATTCACACTGCATTTTTTGAGAAGACCCTTTAAAAATTCTCATCTCTATCTTCAGTGAGTGATCCCTCATTTTGAGTAATCCTTAGTTCTCCCATAAGCAGAAACATACTTGCCTTCAACACCCCTTAGGATTCCCACTCTCTAAAATCTTATATGAAAGATTATTTGATTGAATCATAAAAGATAAAAGACTGGACAGGTAAGGCTTAAGTTAACCCACATATTATTCAAGAAAATTTCTCAAAAAGTTCCACTGCATTGTCTTTTTTTAGTAAAGAGACTAAAACTGTACACAGTACTCCAGATGTGGTCTCATTAATGCTGTATAATTTCCCTACTTTTGTATTCAGTTCCCTTTACAATAAACTATAACATTCTGATATGTATGTGCCTGCATTAATAACCTTTTGTAACTGGTGCTCCAGGATACTCAGATCCTTCTGCTGCTCAAATAAAAGCAAAGTTCTATGGATGCTGAAACTCTGACAGTACCTTTTGAGAGAGAACACAGTTAATGTTTCAAGTTCAACATGACTTCAGAGCTCCAGTGACAGACTCAAAATGGTAACTATTCTCACTCCACAGATGTTGCCAAACTGGAGCTACTCCAGTAATTTCAGATATTGTTTATTCCAAATATTCAGCACCTGCAGACTTTTTGTTATATCAACTATCTTGTTAGCCATTTCTTTTAAGATCTTTAGAATGAAGTCAAGCCAACTCTGTGGACTTGTCTCTTAGTCACTCATCCTTGCTGAATGCCAAACCCTCCAATACACAGGTTCTGCAATCAATTCATAGCTAAAATATTTGTTGTGTGTGTATTCAGGTACAATATGGAATGTTTAATGTTGCTGTTTCATTATTATAGCAACATGTTTTACTTTTACATTTGCATTGTCTTTCTGTTCCAGCCATAGTCTGTTTATCCTTTCCCCTAATAATTTCTCTTTGATCTTAGCTCTACTCATTGGTTTACCACATCTTCTCAAATTTCATCCTTTATTCCCATTAACTTCAAAGGCCACTCAACTTCCCATTAACTGATTCACAAGAACACTGTCTCAGCATGGTTCAGGTGCTGATCACCCCCAAGAGAACACACCACTTTTTTCAGGACTAGTGAATACTCACAAACCACAAATGACTTTTACTGCAAGTCTTCAGCCCCACATTCATTTATCTAATCTTCTTTGCTAGATGCCAACTTGCACATGGCTTAGACAGAGTTAATTGCCTTTGAGGTTTTGCTTCTTAATTTGATACATAGGAATGAACGATAGATGCCCATTTCCTGCAAAATCATTTTTTAAAAATGTACAATGACAAAACTGACAAGCACATTGGCACCATTTAAAACTGTCAACTGATGATTGCTTAAAGTAGACAAACTTGCACTTGAATTAGTGTACAGTTGAGAATTTGACACAGTTACATAATATAAAATACAGTAAGTTCAGCACTATGAAAATCAAATGGAACATTGCAGGAAACTCAGCATCTATTTAGTCAATGTATTTTTAAAAATTAATTTGTGGGGCACAGATATTACTGATAATGCCAGCATTTATTGCCTGTTACTTAATCACCATGGTAATGTGACAAGAATCCACTTTGTTGAACTACTGTTGTCTGGGTAGTGAAGGTAGCCCCACAGTCCAGTTAAGAAGAGGTACAGAATTCGATTGCAACAAAAACAGCAACACGCTTCCAATTCAGGATGACTTGTCACTTGGTGAACTTGCACCTGCTGCACCTTTACCTTCTGGGTGGTAGATATACATAATGTGTGTAGAATGTACCACTCTAGAAGCCTTGGCAAGTTGACAGCTGCACTGCATCTTGTGACTGTAAGTCCCTGCAGCCAGAGAACTGGAAGAAGTGAATGGTTGAGGTTGTAATTACATGCCAACGTAATGAATAAACTTGTCCTAGGCAATATTAAACTTGAGTTTTGTAGTTGTACTCATCCTGTCAAGTATAAAGTATTCCATCAAATTAGATTTCTGTTTTGTAGTTAGTGGAAATTGTTTGGGGAGTCAGGTAAGCCTCTAACATGGTCTTGGAACACTACATACATGGCTGCTCCAAGTAAGTTTTAAAATCAATTGAGAGTTCCAAGGTGGATTGACCACAGCTGTTACAAATAGAAGATCTGTTATTTGTTCAACATTCAAGACCATACAAAAACAGGTAATGAAAATAAGCTTTATTACAAGAAGAAATCAATACAAAGATGCCTAATTTCTGTACAGTAGCAAAAAATTATAATTTAGAGGAAAAATAAATCTTGTTCTGCGAAATTCCAGGAATATCTATTCCTCCAGTTCGATCTCAAGTGCAAAAATGTGTTTTTCTACTTTCATCCCTGTGTTCAGCTTCAGAGATTCAAAAGTTAAACATTAGCCTGACAAGGTTGTACAGATCAATGAGTTGTATTGTTTCTGATAAGTTCTTTGTTCATTCAATTAAATAAACAACTTGGTCGTTGCAACAATTGAGTCGATTCTAAGTTGTGAAGATCCAGACTTGGATGAAAAAGCCAACATTTTCTTCAAGTATCCTCCAGAGTAAAGCATCTTTTACATCACCATATTGTTATGGCTCAAATGCAAAGCTGACAATGTTTAAACTTACAGAAATCAGTGTGATCAGGAAAAAAAAATTACAAAAGTAGTACTTCCTTCTCTGGAAATAAACAACCCAAAATTTTCTTTGAAGTCCATTATAACCTCGTATGCACTAAAGCTATGATCTTGCATTGCGTTCAGTTTCAGCCAGGCATTCCCTCACTAATCCTCGAGCATGAATAATTCCTGGAAAATGAAAAAGGAGGTGATCATGTATTAATTTCTAAAGTCTGACTCAAGAGATTAACTCTACTTGTTTCTCCACAGCTGCTGACCTGCTGTGAACTTCCAGCATCTGCTTAGTTAATTTTGCTTTTATGGTAAATACATATCTAGCTTCAGTTCTAAAACTGAAGCAACTGGTGCAAATGACTGATCAGCAGCCTTTGCACATTTCTGCCTGTTTACTTTTCTCCTCTCAGTGTCTAGCTCATAATGGGGTCAGATCATCCAAGACATCATTTTTTACATCGGTTTAGATAGAAATTCTCAACCAATGGGTTTCAAGATCAACTCTTGACTGTTACCCGTACAACTCTCCCTCTGCAACAAAGCCAAAGGGTACTAGACAGTATTCAGAAGAGGCAAAAACAGAAATTGCTTGAGAAACTCAGCAGGTCTGGCAGCATTTGCAAAGAGAAAGAACAGTTAACATGAATCCAGTGTCACTTCTTCAGAATCAATGGTAGCTTTTTACGTTTTTTATGAGAAGGCAGTATTTACGTTGATCACAGGGCAGTGTGAGAGTGTGTGTGTGTGTTGGGGGGGTGCGGCATGGCGGGGGGGGGGGGGGAAGAGAGAGAAAGACTAGCGAGTTTTGAGAAGATTTATAGCTCAGGTTGAGGTTCTGGATGTGAGTTTGCTCGCTGAGCTGGAAGGTTAGTTTTCAGACGTTTCGTCACCATTCTAGGTAACATCATCAGTGAGCCTCCGACGAAGCGCTGGTGTTGTGTCCCACTTTCTATTTATCTGGTTAGGTTTCCTTGGGTTGGTGATGTGAAATAGAAAGCGGGACATAACACCAGCGCTTTGTCGGAGGCTCACTGATGATGTTACCTAGAATGGTGACGAAACGTCTGAAAACTAACCTTCCAGCTCAGCGAGCAAACTCACATCCAGAGAGAAAGACTGATCAGATAGCTGGAGACAGAACCCAGAGAGAAAAAGAAAGATAATCAGGCAAAGATATAGCTGATGATAAGCCAGGGAAGGAGAAAAGCTGATAATGGAAACAATGAATTGGTAAAAATGAGCTGGCTGTGCTGGAAGCAGCCCATGTCATTACAGGGTCTGGGGTGGGTAAAGACACAGAAGGTGCTGTTCAGGCCCTAAAAATCACTGATTCTATGTGTAGTCCAGAAAGCTGCAGGGTCCCCAAGCAGAAGACAAGATGCTGTTCTTTCAGCTTGCGCTGAGCTTCACTGCAGCAGACCCAGAGCAGAAATGTTGGTCAAGAAGCATAGTAGTATGTTGAAGTGGCACCTCAATGGAATCAACATTAACTCCGTTTCATTAACAGATGTTGCCATCCCAGTTGAGTTTCTCCAGCACTATTTTTGTTTCAGAAACTTATTTCAACTGTGTCAGTGAATTGATAACAAGTAGACAAAGCATAGAAATTAGTACATGTAGTATGAAAGGAGAGAAGTCTTTTGAAAAAGAATTTTTTAAAGATGTAAGTAATTACTAGAAGGGATTACAACAGCCCAAATCAAAAGAAAAATATTAAAGTATTTGGAGAGCAGAAAAACAGATTTACAACTGACTAAGCTCCAGAGGGGGAGATGGTGGCACTGTGCCAATGTCACTGGGTTGGTAATCCAGGGTCCAGGGCGAATACTGGAAGGGTTAAAATTCAAGTATCATCATTGCAGCTAGTGGATTTTTAGAATTAATTAATAATTTAATTTGTACAGTGGGAACTTTAAGTTAATCTTTGCAATGGTGACTGTAAAAATCATAAAAAGTTATAGGATTCACTTCGATGAACTGCCCTAATTTACCTGTGGTCCACTGTAACAGTTCTGTGAAGCAGAAAGAAAATTAGGCAAAGATATAGCTGATCATAAAACAGTGAAGGACAAAAGCTGATAATGGGGACAACGAGTTGATGAAAATGGGGATATGTCAGCATATTAAGGTACAATATGAATGTAAGTAGTTGATGTGGCAGTGAACCAGTTGGGTTTTTACAATAATAGAAATCTTTGTGGCTAGCATTGCCAGCGCTAGTCTTCTTTTCAGACTTCCAAAAAAATTAATTAAAAATAAAACAATTTTCATATTGGCGACATCTGAACTGTTTCTCTCATATTAGGCCAGAGGCATAATCACACTAGAGCATATCATGCAACGACCTATCCCCTGTTGAAAGTAGAAATCTGTACAATCCGTTAAAAACAAAATTGTGAAAAAAATTACTACGTCAAACAATTGCTGAATCAGAAATACCATGTTATTTAATAATAAACACAAGAAAACTATTCTACTATATACCACGTTTTAGTCGCTCCATTGCACTTTTACTGCCAGCATAGGTTGGTCGAATGTCTTTTCCCAGCTCTTCAATTATAGTAAGCAGTTCTGCATATTTACTCTGTGGTGCCTGATTACTGCTCATTCCCTAACAGAAGAATGAATTACAGGTCAAGAAATGTACAAATCACATTGAAAGTTCAATATGGCTAGAAGCAGTTACAAGTACAAAACATCAACTTGCATTTATGTCATAGAATTATAACAAGATGTTGTTTTGGCCCATTGTACCTGTGCCACCTCTGTGGAAAGCTTCTTAGACTTGTTGACACAAGTCAGTATTTTAAAACAGGGAACTGGGAAGTCAAATTGATGTCTCAGTACAAAATACGAAATACGGCATTAGGTATTGTTCTCCTCTTGCTTGATCCCACCTACTACCACCACTGGTTGGCTGCTCCAGAGAAGGAACTGGACAAGGCTGGACTTCTAGATCTACAGTAACAATAGCTTCTCACTCACTCACTCACTGAAGGATGGTTTAAGTGCCAGATTTTCCATTTCCTCCTGTCTCTCTGATTTTGAGAGGAGAACATAGAACATAGCACAGTATAAGCACAGTACAGGCCCTTCGGCCCACGATGTTGTGCCGAACTTCTACCCTAATCCTAAGGTCTATCTAACTTCCACCCCTACCTTATACAATCATCCATATGCCGATCTCGTAGCCAGGATGATTGACATTAGTGACATCTGGAAGTGGAGTACGGAACTTCAACCTGTGAATTAAATGGAGGATTTCAATCTAGTTCCCATTGGCACAGGCTGTTAATCCCAAACCCAGATGGAAAAAGGTTCTGTAGCCACATGCCAGGATTTGGAGGCATAGCAGAGCAGGATAACACAGGCAGGAGAAACCACAATGTTACATATACTAACTGCATTGAATATTGGAAATTGATTGTTTTCTATACTTCTTGGCAATTTACTTTCACAAACAGCAAGAGCTTCTAACAGCAGATTAAAAAGATGTCCAAAAATGTACAGGTTAGTTGGATTTCCCATAGCGTCCAGGGATGTGCAGGCTGAGTGGATTAGCCATGGAGAATACAGGGTTACAGAGACAGGGTAGGAGGGTGAATCTGAGAGGGTCAGTGTGGACTTGATGGGCCAAATGGCCTGCTTCCAAACTACAGGGATTTTATTAAAGAGACAGTCACAGGAGTGTGGAATTCTGTGAAGATGCAACTGACTAACTGAATAAAGGGAACGGAAAAGTGGAAGAAAATTTAGAGCAAAATTTGCAATGGTATTTATACTGAAGGACACTACAAATATCCTAAAGATACAGATAAGCAAGGTGCTAATGGGCAAAAAAATTTTGCGGTCACTTTCAGGAGAGAAAAATTAGTTAATGAAACTTCTGGGACTCATAGGGATGTCACTGAGCAGTTGCAGGGCATCCAGAAAGGGGAAGGTGATAAACCAAAGGTCATGATACACACTGGATCCAAAGATATAGGTAGAAAGAGGGATGAGGTCTTGTATCAAGAATTTAGGGAGCTAGATAGTAGAATCAAGAGTAGGACCTCAAAGGTAGCAATCCTTGGATTACTCTTGGGGTCAACTGCTTGCAAGTACAGAAATAGGGGAATAGGACAAATTAATGTGTGACTCAGAAACTGGTCCAGAAGGGAAGGTTTTTGATTCCTGCATTTCTGGGACTATTTCTGGGGAAGGTAGAAACTGTGCCACCAAGACAGTCTATACCTGAATCAAGATAGAACCAACATCCTTGTGGGTGGGTCTGCTGGCAGTGTTGGGAACAATTTAAACTAGTTCAATAGGGGAAGGGGTACAGTGTTAGTATATTTAGGGACACAGCATAATATAGTAAAGGAGCCAAGACACAGAGTTCAGCCATGTTGAGTCTTAAGGGAGTAGGTGAAGCTGGATGGCCTCTACTTTAATGTTAGGAGTAAAATGGAAAAGACAGATGAGTTTAGGGCATGGATTGGCACATGGAGTTGTGATATTGTTGCCATCACAGAGACATGGTTGAGAGGGGGACAGGAATAGCAACTCAACACACTCTTTGAAACTTATGGAATACTGAGAGGCCTGAATAACATGGATGTGAAGAAAATGTTCCCACTGGGAGAGACTAGGACATGAGGGCACAGCTTTAGATCCTTTAAAACTAACATGAGGAGGAATTTCTTCAGCCAGAGTGTGGTGAATCGGTAGTACTCTTTGCCAGAGAAGGCTGTTGACAAGAATCCAATGACTATATGTAAGACACAGATACCTAAGTTCTTGATTAGTAATGCGATCAAGAGTTACATGGAGAAAGCAGGAGAATATGATCGAGAAACGGATCAGCCACAATTGAATGGCCTAATGAGTCTAATGGCCTAACTCTGCTCCTACATGGGCAGAAGAGGAGGAGATCAAGCACTTCAGGGAATGCCAGCCCAGTACGGCTAAGCACTTAAAGACTGTTGGACTTACGTTTCTTTATTTTTCTGCCTTGTACCTACTATTTTGTACCAAGGTACGTTTAGCACTAGGAAGGGTGACGTTGTGCACTTTTCACTGTACTCACTCAGTTATTTCTATACTTGAGGACACGTGACAATAAAATCTCTCTCTAATATCTTATGGTCTCATGGGGTATAGAATTTTCAGGCAAGAAACTGGAGGGTGTAAAAGAGGTGGCGGTATGCAATATTAATTAAGGAGTCAGTTTCATAGAATCCCTACAGCGTGAAAGTGGGCCATTTGGCCATCATGTCCACACCGATCCTCTGAAGAACATCCCAGCCAGACCCAACCCCACTTCCCTATCCCTGTAACCCTGCAGATCCCATGGCTAACCTACTTAGCTGGCACATCTCTGGACACTACAGGCAATTTAGCATGGCCAATCCACCTACCCTGCATATCACTGGACTGCGGGAAGAAACCAAAGCAGCCAGAGGAAACAAAGAAACAAATAAACCTACAGCACAGGAACAGGCCCTTCGGCCCTCCAAGCCTGCGCCGATCAAGATCCTCTGTCTAACCTGTCATCTATTTTCTAAGGGTCTGTATCCATTTGCTCCCTGCCCATCCATGTACCTGTCCAAATATATCTTGAGACGCTAACGTGTCTGCGTCTACCACCTCCGCTGGCAACACGTTTCAGGCACCCACCACCCTCTGCGTAAAGAACTTTCCACACATATCTCCCTTAAACATTCCTCCTCTCACTTTGAACTCATGACCCTTAGTAATTGAGTCCCCCACTCTGGGAAGAAGCTTCTTGCTATCCACCCTGTCTATACCCCTCATGATTTTGTAGACCTCAATCAGGTCCCCCCTCAATCTCCGTCTTTCTAATGAAAATAATCCTAATCTATTCAACCTCTCTTCATAGCTAGCACCCTCCATACCAGGCAACATCCTGGTGAACCCCCTCTGCACCCTCTCCAAAGCATCCACATCCTTTTGGTAATGTGGCGACCAGAACTGTACACAGTACTCCAAATGTGGCCGAACCAAATTCCTATACAACTGCAACATGACCTGCCAACTCTTGTACTCAATACCCCGCCCAATGAAGGAAAGCATGCCATATGCCTTCTTGACCACCCTATTGACCTGCGTTGTCACCTTCAGGGAACAATGGACCTGAAGACCCAGATCTCTCTCTTCATCAAATTTTCCCTCGGACTTTATTTACTGTATAGTTCGCCCTTGAATTTGATCTTCCAAAATGCATCACCTCGCATTTGCCTGGATTGAACTCCATCTACCATTTATCTGCTCAACTCTCCAGTCTATCTATATTCTGCTGTAATCTCTGACAGTCCCCTTCACTATCAGCTACTCCACCTATCTTAGTGTCATCAGCAAACTTGCTGATCAGACCACTTACACCTTCCTCCAGATCATTTACATACATCACAAACAACCCACGCTGAAATGGGGAGACTGCGTGGAGTTTGCACAATCACCTAAGCCTGGAATTGAACCCAGGTGCCTGGCACTGAGGCAGCAGTACAAACCACTGAGCCACTGTGCCATCCCCAAGTTGAGCAATAAGGAGGGATGCTATCCTGGATGAGTCTTCAGATAAAACTTAGTGGGTTCAGCACAAGAATGAAAAGAGGAGACACATTTTAGGGAGTATGTTTGAGGTCTACAATAGTCAGTGGGCAGTAGAGGAGCAGACACATAGGCAGTTCACTGAGGTGTGCAAAAACAATAATGACTTGTAATTATAGTCAGTACTTTAATAATATGGGGATCTCAACTTCCCCAACACCAAGTGGGATTGACCTAGCATTAATAGCTTATAGGACAAATTTCTTGAAATGTATTCAGAAAAGCTTTTTAATGTTAACATGTAGAAGGGCCAACAAGAGACAGTACTAGACATAATTCGGGGACACCAAGCCAGACAGGTATTCAAGATGGCAAACCGAGAAAAACAGGCAGCATAATAGTGATAGCAACAACAACATACGTTTTAAGCTTGTTAAAAGGAAAAGAACAAACTGCAAAATAAAAAATAATCTTGGATTAGAGTGGTGTGGAGGAAGACAGGGTTAATTAAATAAGACCGGATCTGACCAACATAGTGTGGGAATAGCTGCTTCTTGGCAAATTTGCAGAACGATCGGGGTTGTTCAAAAAGGTACTGGGAGAGTACAGTCAGAATGTTTCCTTTCGGGTGAAATGTACAAGCGCAGAGAACTCAGACATCTAGGAATATTCAGGACTAGATAAGAAGGAAAACAGGTACAAAGAAAGTAAAATCAACGGAGGCCCCAGTTAATTTATTTAAAAAATTTTCAATCATGAGACATGGGCATTGCTCAAGTGAATTTTAAAAAAGTAAAGAAAGTTAGAAAGCAACTAAGAGAGCAAAAAGATCACAAGAAAAATCACGAGCAGGTAAGATTAGGAAAAATTCAAGATATTCTGTATCAAGGGAAAAAGGATAACCAAGGAAAGAATAGGCCCATTAGGGACCAAGAGGCCAATCTGTGCATAGAACCAGAGAACATCCGTGGGGTGTGAAATGAGTACTTCACACCTGGCTTCACTTTAGAGGAGTTAAATACAATATTTGGACAGAGGGACTCAGAGGTTCTTGAGCGATTTCACAAAGGCAGTTGTTACGGTCATTTCTTGACAGCTCATAAAACACCAGATTTAATCAGTTTCGCTATTTGGGTTTTGAACCTATGACCAACTGGTTAATGGTCCTAACCACTATAGAACCGTACCCTGTAATGCAAATAATTATTTTACCATACCTGTAAATAACCCATAGAGGGTGGTCCATAGTCATTGATAAGTGGTCTAAATGACTGCACTGAGCTCCCCATACTTGTCGAAGAAGACAGAACACTTCCAACTGTGGGAGAAGAATTTGCATTAATTATATATCAGTTTGCACAGTTTGAGCTCTCAGCTTCTTACATCAAACAGTACAAGTTGTTCATCATATTACTCAATGAAGAGAAAAAGTTCGATCTCCTCAGGTACTTTATTGAAAATGCCGCAGCTTCAAAGCAAGTCAGTATATCCAAAAGTCCAACTGTGTACAAGCTAGTGCAGGGAAGTAAACAGCTAAACCAGATCCTGGCTACAAGCTAGCCTCTGCATACCGGCTGCAATAAGTAGAAACAAGTGCTGCAATTTGCCGCAGTTACAGTGAGACCATGAAAGAAGTTCAGTATTCAGGTTTAAGAATGGTATTCAGTGGCACTTGTTGACTTTGTGCGCCATGCACACAGAGGGAGGGTAGCACATCAGGTGATGCTTGACCTGGCCCCCTAGCCTGGGATGGTACCTTTAGGAGAGCTGCCAGCAAAGTGAATATCCAACTCATTCTAAGATTGAAAGAAGGAAATATCTACAAACACCAGTCTAATAACACCCATACTTTGAGCAGACCAGTACAGTACTAAGCTGTTCACAAATCATATACTGTCTCAAACAGTCCTCACAGCAAGTCTCTGGGCACACATTTGGCCATGCGCAATTCCTGCCAAAATCAACATGATGCATTGAAGACCACCGGGAATTAGTGAAAAGTAGCAGGTTATTTTTGAGGGAACACAGAAACGGTTGTTACTTCCATTTTCAAAGCTATCATAAAGATAGCCAGAATCAAGGTAAACTTCTGATTGTTTAAATTTAACTAAAAACTGCATTACTTTACTCTGTTAACCCCTTTTCCACAAGGGCCTTGAATTTCATGACAGATAAAGGACAGTGGAGAGAAAGGAAATTAACATTTTATAGAATTTCGTCTTTATTAGCAACTTCAGTTCTTGGTAAGCACACAATCAACACGCTGTCTGTTTGACTAGAATCTAGATACCAACCTGTATGTGGTAAACTGACCAGGTTCATTCCGAAAAGTCGTCTTCTGAAGTTCAGAACTCAGGATCTTCTCTTCGGAATGGTTAGCCTCGTGCAACGTCACGCCTTCTTTGCACAAGGCGCTCATCACTCTTGAGCACATTTGTCCAAGGGTCATGTAAACAGGAGATGTGTTTCCATGATTCTCTTATAGCCTTATTTTATCCCATTTTGCAACTGGTGGTCAAATAACCTTTAGGATCAGTTATTTGCCTAGTTGGCAGACTGGTTTTACTACTTTCAGCAAGTTGATCTGGTGTTTGTGTAAACTTAGCATCATTTCCCATCATGCTTATTGAACTTCAACTGTTATCCATGGGGACACAGTTACCCAAGGGATCACAACCCTGTACAATTACGTGACCTGAGGTAGTGTGGTCAGCTCAACGAGTGCAGTAATGACCCAATCCAACCTGGAAAGGTTCTTAAGTGACACCCAGTGCTGTGACGCCAACTTACTAGTAGCAATATAAAACAGCCCAAGGCATGTAAAAGATGACAGGTGGTCATTGAAAAATTCCCTCCATATTGATGTCAGTAAGCTTGTGCTTATCTAAACATTAAGAGAAGTATCCCAATCTGTTCTTCAAGCCTGCTCAACCATTGAGATTGTGGTTAATCTATTTGTGGTCCACGTTCCATCCCATCAACTTCCAATGACATTTGATTTTTAATTAGGCACAGAAATCAATCTCAATCTTAAAGATATTCAAAGATCCCATCACACTGCCCTTTGCAGCAATGAGTTCAAAAGTTGCAGACGCTCAGAAAAGAATTCTCATCTCTGTTTTAAAAGGGTGATGCCTAATTTTAAAATTGCTCCCCCAGTTCTGGACTGAGCTACAAAAGGAAATATCCTTTCCACACCCATTTTATCTAGATCATTCAGGATCTCATACACTTCAATCAAAACACCCTCACTCTTCTAAACTCCAATGGAAACAAGCCCAACCTTTTTTCACAGGACAACGTTTTCATATCAACATTGCAAACTTCTTCCAATACATTCACACACTTTTTAAAATAAAGATACCATAAATGCACAGAATATTGAAGATATGGTCTCACAACTACCCTGTACAACTGAAGCATAACATCCTGACCTTTAAGTTATGCCTTAAAGGAATAAATGAAGGCTTTCGGCAACCGAAGACACAGCATCTCATGCAGGAGTATCTAAAAGAGGCCAGAAATGAAGGAGCACAGAAATCTTAAGGTTTAGGGCTGCAAGAGATTACAGAGACAAGGAGGGGCAAGGGCACAGAGGTATTTGAAAATAAAGACAAGTTTCAGGTGACTTCAAGATCAAAGAGGGTAGAATACAGGGGACCAGCCAAGAGTGCATCAGAATAGTTGAGCCTGCAGGTAAAAATGGCATAAAGAGGGTCGAGTGGCATTATTTTAATATTTCTCAAAGTAGATATTTTGAGCACAAATGCAACAGCAGAGTAGATCATTCAGCCCCACCATGCCAATGCTGACTCTTTGTTAGAGCTGTCTAATTTGCTCCATGCCTTGACTTTCCTCATAACCCTGCAACTGTTTCCTTCAAGTGTGAAGTGATGATGCACTATGGTCAGAAAAACAGTACAAAATAGGAACTACAATTCTGAGGAGGTGCAGTGAGGAGGATATTGAAGGTGGCAGGACAGATGGACAGAGTAATAAATAAAGCATACGGCATTCTCAGCTTTATTAAATGGGGCGTGGAGTACAAGAACAAGGAAGTGCCATTGAACTAGCACAATATTCTAATTAGACCTCAGCTGGAATACAGTGGAAATTGTGGGCACTACATTATTGAAAAGATGCAAATAAATTGGAGACCGCAGAAGAAATTTACAAGAACGGTTCTGGAGAAGAAAAACCTCAATTATGAGGATAGATTGAAGAAGTTGGAAATAACACAGTGTAGAGCTGGAGGAACACAGAAGGCGGCACGGTGGCTCAGTGGTTAGCACTGCAGCCTCACAGCGCCAGGGACCCGGGTTCGATTCCAGTCTCGGGTGACTGTCTGTGTAGAGTTTGCATGTTCTCCCCGTGTCTGTGTGGTTTCCTCCGGGTACTCCGGTTTCCTCCCACAGTCCAAAAATGTGCAGGCTAGGTGGATTGGCCATGCTAAATTGCCCGTAGTGTTCAGGGTTGTGTGGGTTATAGGGCGATGGGTCTGGGCGGGATGTTCCGATGGTCGGCGTGGACTTGTTGGGCTGAAAGGCCTGTTTCCGCACTGTAGGGATTCTAATTCTAAAAAAGCAGGCCAGGCAACAGAGGATTGGAAAAACCAATGGTTCAGGTCAGGACCCTTCCTCCAGCTCCACATGGTTATCTCTGACTCCAACATTGGCAATTCTTACTATCTCCAAGTTGGAACTGTTCTCCCTGGAGAAAAGGTGGCTGAGACACAGCATTCCTGAATTACAAGTGGGCTGAGTACAACAACTAGGATGAAGTTGTTTCTGTTTGCAAAGGAACAGGAACAAGAACAAGGGGGCATTGGTCTAAAATAACATGCAAATGAAGCAAGGTTAAGAGACTTCCCCAACCCCATCCCGGTCCACCCAATAAGTTGTTAGGATGTGGAACGCACTGCCTGGAAATATGATGAAGACAGGTTCAAGTGAGGCATTCAAGGAGGCACTAAATGGTTCAAAAACAGGAGCTGCTGGAAACGCTCTGCAGATCTAGCAGTATCTGTGAAGAAAAAAAAAATCAGAGTTAACATTTCCGATCTGGCGACCCTTCCTCAGAGCCCAGTTCTGAGGAAGGGTCACCGGACTTGAAACGTTAACTCTGATCTTTTTCTTCACAGATGCTGCTAAACCTATTGAGACTTTCCAAAAACTTTTGTTTTTTGTTCCTGATTTACAACATCCAGTTCTTTCCGTTTTTATTTGGCATTAGATGGTTATTTGAAAAGTAATGGCACGCAGGAATGCAGAGAAAATGCAGGAGATAGGCACAAGATAATCAAGCCAGTGCATTCGCAATGGACTCCTTCTGCACCATAATAATTCTGCGACTCAAGTATTTCAATTTCCTTTTGAATTTACTATCAAATCTGCTTTCACCACACTTCCAACCAGGTCATTCTGACTCATTATATTAAAAAATGAGCCTTCCACCTTTTCTTCGCTAACTTGAAATGGTTTTATCAGATTTCTGAGTTTACATCCTGAAGAAAAAAACATGTTTTTCTAATTTGCTGTCATCAAAACTTTGTAATTTAGAATGCTTCAATTAAGCCTACCTTCTCTGCTCTGGGGAGAATGACACCATCTGAAAAAGGATCTCAACCCAAAACGTCAAATTTTCCTGCTCGGCCTGCTGCGTTCATCCAGCTTCACACTGTGTTATCTCAGATTCTCCAGCATCAGCAGTTCTGACTATCTCTTTGACAACAACTTCCCCAGTTTCTCCACAGAAGTGAGATCCCTCAGCCATAGCACTATTCCAGTAAACATCATATGCGAAAGGCATATTACTTGCCTTTTTGAAAACCATACATCATTGGTAAAAGTGAAGGGTAGGCTGAGACGAAGAGCTGTGTATCATAAGAAGGATGGGAATTCATACAACTGCTGCCTGTGCAAAAGCATCCATACTCAGTAGTAAGCAGCAGCATCGCTGTTGCTTCTCCATTAACTCAGTTTGTTGCAGCCATTCAGCAGTAATGACATTAGAACATTGCAGATCATTTTTTTTACAATTCAATCAAATACTGCAGCGAATTACCAGGGACATGGTTCAATCAGAAAGAGCTTAACTGTGACATTAAAAGAGAAAAGCAAACAGCTCTTTTTATTCCAAACGAAGTTTATTAGCATTGGCTGGGAAAAGTAAGTGACCCCTGGAGCATATTCAACAACAACCTGAGCTGGTTTAAAGACAATTCAACAAATCTCATCAATGTGATATGCATCCTACTCAAGGAAACTTAGTTGGGCTAGTGAAACCAGAAATCCCTTTTTCATGTCCTAGTGAAAAAAGTCCATGATTCTAGCAGTAACTGTTAACTTTACACAAGCAAATTAATGATTCCCAGAAATTCTGTGTTTATTGGGATAAAAATCAATAAATCTCATTAAGGGATTATTTGAAGAAGTAACTGCAATCAGGGATCAAACCATCATCACCCTCTCGGCCACCTCCTTCGCACTTACTCCGTCAATCCCTCCACCCCGACAAACATCCTTGGCACCCCCACACACACATTCCCTCACTCCCCCTCACCCCCAACAGAAACTCACTCAACCCCCAACTACGCACAAACACACTCGCACTCAACGCCCTCCGCCGCACACCCCCAATCAATACCCACCGCCGCACACCCCCACTCAACCCCCCACCGCAGCACGCCCCAACTCAACCCCCCCCGCAGCACGCCCTAACTCAATCCCCCCCGCCGCACGCCCCAACTCAACACCCCCCGCAGCACGCCCCCACTCAACACCCCCCGCAGCACGCCCCCACTCAACACCCCCCGCAGCACGCCCCAACTCAATCCCCCCCGCCGCACGCCCCAACTCAATCCCCCCCGCCGCACGCCCCCACTCAACACCCCCCGCAGCACGCCCCCACTCAACACCCCCCCACTCAACACCACTCAACACCCCCGCCGCACGCACACACTCAACCCCACACGACCCCCCCCGCCGCACGCCCCCACTCAACCCCACACGACCCCCCCCGCCGCACGCCCCCACTCAACCCCACACGACCCCCCCCGCCGCACGCCCCCACACGACCCCCCCCGCCGCACGACCCCACTCGACCCCCCCCGCCGCACGCCCCACTCCACCATCCCCCCCCCGACTCACCCACCCCACCATCCCCCCCCCGCTCACCCACCCCACCATCACCCCCCCACTCACCCCCCCCGCTCACCCACCCCACCATCCCCCCCCCACTCACCCACCCCACCATCCCCCCCCCACTCACCCACACCACCATCCCCCCCCACCATCCCCCCCCCACTCACCCACACCACCATCCCCCCCCGACTCACCCACCCCACCATCCCCCCCCCACTCACCCACCCCACCATCCCCCCCCCACTCACCCACCCCACCATCCCCCCCCACCTCACCCACCCCACCATCCCTCCCACTCACCCACCCCACCATCCACCCCACTCACCCACCCCACCATCCACCCCCACTCATACCCCCCCTCACTCACACCCCCTCCACCCCCACTCATACCCCCCCTCACTCACACCCCCTCCACCCCCACTCATACCCCCCCTCACTCACACCCCCCCAACCCACCCTCACTCACACCCCCCCCACCCACCCTCACTCACACCCCCCCCCCACCCTCACCCCCCCATCCACCCTCACCCCCCCCATCCACCCTCACCCCCCCCATCCACCCTCACCCCCCCCATCCACCCTCACTCACACCCCCCACCCTCACCCCCACATCCACCCTCACTCACACCCCCCACCCTCACCCCCACATCCACCCTCACTCACACCCCCCCCACCCTCACTCACACCCCCCCCACCCTCACTCACACCCCACCGACCCTCACTCACCCCCGCCATCCACCCTCACTCACCCCCGCCATCCACCCTCACGCCCCCATCCACCCTCACGCCCCCATCCACCCTCACGCCCCCATCCACCCTCACTCACAACCCCCCATCCATCACTCACTCACTACCCCCCACCCTCACTCACTCACCCACCCTCACTCACCCTCACTCACACCCCCCATCCACCCTCACTCACACCCCCCATCCACCCTCACTCACACCCCCCATCCACCCTCACTCACACCCCCCCTCCACCCTCACTCACACCCCCCATCCACCCTCACTCACACCCCCCCTCCACCCTCACTCACACCCCCACACCACCCCTCACACACCCCCCCTCCCTCACACCCCCACTCACTCACACCCCCCTCCCACCCCCCCCCACTCACACCACCCCTCACTCACACCACCCCTCACACCCTCACACCCCCCCTCACTCACACCCCCCTCCCACCCTCACACCGCCCCTCACTCTCACACCCGCCCCTCACTCTCACCCCCCTCCACCCTCACTCACACACCCCCTCACACCACCCCTCACACCACCCCTACTCACAACCCCCCCTCACTCACACCCCCCCCCCTCACCCCGACACACCCCCCCTCACTCACTCACACACCCCCCCCTCACTCACTCACACACACCCCCTCACCCACACCCCTCAATCACACCCCCCCTACTCACCCCCCCTCACTCACTCTCACACCCCCCTCACTCACTCACACACCGCCCCTCACTCACCACACTCCCCCCCCTCCTCACTCACACACCCCCCCTCACTCCTCACACACCCCCCTCACTCACTCACACACCCCCCCCTCACTCACTCACACACCCCCCCCTCACTCACTCAACACCCCCCCCCTCACTCACTCACACACCCCCCACTCACTCACTCACTACACACCCCCCCTCACTCACTCACACACAACCCCCCCCTCACTCACACCCCCCCCTCACTCACGCACACCCCCCCTCACTCACTCACTCACCCCCCCCCTCACTCACGTCACACCCCCCCCCTCACTCACTCACACCCCCCCTCACTCACTCACCCCTCACTCACACCCACGCCCCCACCCTCACTCACACCCCCCTCCCACCTCACACCCCACCCCACGCTCACACCCTCCCTCAATCACACCCCCCTCCCACCCTCACACCCCCCCTCACTCACACCCCCCTCCACCCTCACACCCCCCCTCACTCACACCCCCCTCCCACCCTCACTCACAGCCCCCTCCCACCCTCACACCACCCCTCACTCACACCCCCCCCTCACACCACCCTACTCACACCCCCCTCACTCACACCCCCCATCCACCCTCACTCACACCCCCCATCCACCCTCACTCACACCCCCCCATCCACCCTCACTCACACCCCCCTCCCACCCTCACACCACCCCTCACTCACACCCCCCCTCACACCACCCTACTCACACCCCCCATCCACCCTCACTCACACCCCCCCTCACTCACACCCCCCTCACTCACACCCCCCATCCACCCTCACTCACACCCCCCCTCACTCACACCCCCCATCCACCCTCACTCACACCCCCCATCCACCCTCACTCACACCCCCCATCCACCCTCACTCACACCCCCATCCACCCTCACTCACACCCCTCACTCAATCACTCCCCCCTCACTCACTCACTCCCCCTCACTCACTCACTCCCCCCTCACTCACTCCCCCCTCACTCACTCACACCCTCACTCCCCCCCCTCACTCACTCCCCCCTTCACTCACTCCCCCCCCTCACTCACTCACACACCCACTCCCCCCTCACCCACTCACACCCCTCACCCACTCACACCCCTCACCCACTCACCCCTCACCCACTCCCCCCACACCACTCACACCCCTCACTCACTCCCCCCTCACTCACTCACACCCCTCACTCACTCCCCCTCACTCACTCACACCCCTCACTCCCCACCCCTCACTCCCCCCTCACTCCCCCTCACTCCCCCCTCACTCACACCCCTCACTCACTCCCCCCTCACTCACACCCCTCACTCACACCCCTCACTCACTCACACCCCTCAGTCACTCCCCCCTCACTCACTCCCCCCTCACTCACTCACACCCCTCACTCACTCACACCCCTCACTCACTCCCCCCTCACTCACTCACACCCCTCACTCACTCCCCCCTCACTCACTCACACCCCTCACTCACTCACACCCCTCACTCACTCACACCTCACTCACTCCCCCTCACTCACTCACACCCCTCACTCACTCCCACCCCTCACTCACTCCCACCCCTCACTCACTCACACACCTCACTCACTCACACACCTCACTCACCACACTCCCCCCTCACCCACTCACACCCCTCACTCACTCCCCCTCACTCACTCACACCCCTCACTCACTCCCCCCTCAACCACTCACACCCCTCACTCACTCCCCCCTCAACCACTCACACCCCTCAATCACTCACACCCCTCACTCACTCCCCCCTCACTCACCCCCCCCTCACTCACTCCCACCCCTCACTCACTCACACCCCTCACTCACTCACACCCCTCACCCACTCACACCCCTCACTCACTCCCCCCTCACTCACTCACACACCTCACTCACTCACACCCTCACTCACTCACACCCCTCACTCACTCACACCCCTCACTCACTCACACACCTCACTCACTCACACACCTCACTCACTCACACACCTCACTCACTCCCCCCTCACTCACTCACACCCCTCACTCCCCCCTCACTCACTCCCCCCTCACTCACACCCCTCACTCACTCCCCCTCACTCACACCCCTCACTCACTCCCCCCCTCACTCACTCACACCCCTCACTCACTCCCCCCTCACTCACTCACACCCCTCACTCACTCACACCCCTCACTCACTCACACCCCTCACTCACTCACACCCCTCACTCACTCCCCCCTCACTCACTCACACCCCTCACTCACTCCCCCCTCACTCACCCCTCACTCACTCACACCCCTCACTCACTCCCCCCTCACTCACTCACACCCCTCACTCACTCACACCCCTCACTCACTCACACCCTCACTCACTCCCCCCTCACTCACTCACACCCCTCACTCCCCCCTCACTCACTCACACCCCTCACTCCCCCCTCACTCACTCACACCCCTCACTCCCCCCTCACTCACTCACCCACTCACTCCCCCCTCACTCACTCACACCCCTCACTCACTCACACCCCTCACTCACTCACAACCCCTCACTCACTCCCCCCTCACTCACTCACACCCCTCACTCACTCACACCCCTCACTCCCCCCTCACTCACTCACACCCCTCACTCCCCCCTCACTCACTCACACCCCTCACTCCCCCCTCAC